>NC_136060.1:344609043-344832765 GCF_964261635.1 Lissotriton helveticus | reverse complement strand
ACCTGCTGTATGAATAGGCTCAAACTGAGGTCTCATGAGTTGAGCAAGGGCCAAATTGAGTTGCCAAAATGAGCTCCGGTTAGCTGAGGTCTAACCGGAGGGAAAACTCTAAAGAGTCCTTTTAGAAATTGTTTCACATTTTTTACAGACCAGAGAGAAGGGCCAGAAGCCGTCCGTCTGAATCTAGAGATAGCAGCCAGGTGCACCTTGATAGAAGAATGGGCGAGACCTGACTTGGCCAGAGACAAAATGTAAGGTAAGATCTGATGAGGAGCAGAAGAGAAAGGATGAATGTTCTCTTTGCGGCATCATAAGCAGAAATGTTTCCATTTCAAACTATAGGTCTTCTTCGTACTTGGTGCACGGGCCTGAGCTAGGACCCCTCTACATTCTTGAGGGATATGTAAGCTTTAAAACTCTCGGTGCTCGGTGCTCCGGAGCCACACTGTCAACTGAAGTGAGCTCGGATCCGGATGCACCATATGGCCCTGGGACATCGTCAATAGAGAGGGAATTGGCCACCGATGAATTGGATGATCCTGGGAGAGCAAGAGAAGCTCCGTAAACCAAAACTGGCAGGGCCACGCCGGTGCTACTAGAATCATTCTGCAGGATTCTGCTTTGAGCTTCCTGAGCAGTCTCGGAATTAGGGTAATTAGAGGAAAGGCGTAAACACATGTGCCAGACCTGGCCATCGAAAGCGCATTCCCAACTATCCTCGATGGTGTTCCCTGCTTGCGTAGAAGTGGTATTTTCTGTTCTCTGGGGTGGCGAACAGGTCTATGGACGGAGTGCCACAACGATCGAAAACTTTCTCCAGAGTGCACTGGTCCAATTCCCACTCGTGACAGACAGCCTTTAGACGACAACGTATCCGCTGTCGTGTTGAGGGTACCCGGGAGATGTTCCGCTAAAAGAGATTTTGTGATGAATCACCCACTCCCAAATCTCTTGGGCCGCTTTGGAGAGCAGCTGAGACCATGTTCCATCCTGTTTGTTCACATAGTGCATGGCCGTCGCGTTGTCTGTACTGATCAGGACGGTGCAATTCCATATTCTTGGAGGAAAAGACTAACGCCAGACGAATTGCTTTGAGCTCCAGAAGGTTGATGTGTAGAATGCGTTGCTCGAACCGCCAGTGGCCGCTCACTTGAAGGTCTTGCAAGACCGCATCCCAGCCATCCAGAGAGGACTCCGTGGTCAGTATCAAAGGAGCTGGAGTAACTGTGAAGGTGAGACCCTCTGAGATATTGTCTTTAATCATCCACCAGGTGACCGCCTCTTTCATAAGAGGAGTGATAATTACCTTGTCGTCGAACGAGCCTTCCACTTGGCGCCACTGCATGTCCAGTTGATCTTGGAGCGGGTGCATATGAAGCCTGAAATGTGGAATTAAGGGAATGCAAGATGAGATTGATCCTAGAAGAGATTTGTATAGGTGAACAGACAAAAACTGTCTTGTTTGCAATCGATGGGCGGAGGTAATCAGTCTTTGCTGTCTCTCTGTTGATGGAAAAGCCTTGCAACAAGTTGTGTCCAGAATGGCCACCAGAAACTTGGCCGACCTGGAAGGAGAGAGGACTGACTTGTCCTTGTTGAGTTGAAGTCCCAGCTGGCTGAAAAGTCGAATGCAACTTCCGACTGCCTTTGAAGCTGCTCGAGAAGACTGTGCTTTCACCAACCAGTCGTCTAGGTAAGGGAAAACCTCTAGCGATTGTTTTCTGAGAAACACTGTAACTGGGGCTAAGACATTTGTGAATATCCGCAGTGCGGATCGGAGTCCGAAAGGCAGGACTCTGAATTGAAAGTGTCTCTTGGCTACTGTAAAGCGTAAAAACCTCCTGTGGACCGGGTGGATAGGAACATGGAAGTATGCATCCTCGAGATCCAGAGTGGCAATGTAATCACCTGGATTGAGAAGCCGCAAAATGTACTGAAGGGATACCATCCGAAACGAGAGTTTTATGAGATAGGTGTTGAGCTCCCTCAGGTCTAAGATAGGGTGCCATTTTTCTACTGTCTTGCGAATGAGGAAGAACCGGGAATAGAATACTTTGCCTCGTTGAGACAGCGGTACCGGCTCGATCGCTCCTTTGAGAAGTAGCTGGTGAGGTTCTAGACGTAGAAGGTGTAGATGTTTGGATTCAGTGGCGCGAGGGGCTCTGGAGGGTGGAAGGTGTTGAAACTCTAGTGTGTGGCCAAACCGGATGATATTCAGGACGCACCGATCTGATGTTATGAGTTTCCAGTTGGGGAGGTATTGTGATATCCTTCACCCCACTGGTGTTACAGGGGGTGATGGAACAGTAGACAGAGCCGGAAAGCCGCTATTGGCGTTTAGAGGAATCTCTCCCCTGGCGCCCTTGTCCTCTTGAAGGTTGGCGAGAGAAAGACAACTATTGGCCCTGTCGTTGAGAATACTGGGGTTTGTAAAACTGAGATTGCTGCGAATAGGAGGAATAGCGCTGCTGCTGGTATCCAGCCTTGTACGAAGAAAAACCTCTTCCTCTTGCTCCACGGAAAGGTACTTTGTGGTATTGCAAAGTCCCAAGGGACTTCGCTGTTTCCATGTCCTTTTTTATATCCTGCAGCGCGTTGTCCACATGTTTCCAAAAAGCATCTCCCCATCGAACTGCAGATCTAGGATTTTATTTTGGACTTCCGGGCGAAAATAGGTGGCTCAAAGCCAACCTTGTCATCTAAGGACTGCTGCCCCCACCAAAGAGCAGAAAGTAGTGGTAGCAATGTCCATTGCGCATTTAATACTCTCAGAAGAACGTTCTTTATTCCTCCAGGATTTTCTTTGCGTCTGCCTTTGCTCCTTCTGGCAGCTGGTCCAAATACAGAGATTACTCGCACCACATTTGGCATCATATCGTCTCAAAATTGCTAAGGCGTTAGCAGCCCTGACCAGGAGTCTGGACATAGAGGAGAATCTCTTTCCCATATTATCTAGTCACCTACCTTCCTTATCCGGTGGTGTGGTAAGGGGTGCCGACGGATTCTTTAACTTCCTTTGGGCCGCTTGAGAAATGACAGAGTCCTGTTTCGGTTGGCAAACCAGGCAAGTGGGACTATCGTCTGGAGTCTTTTACTTTTTCTCTAGTCGGGTAAGAACAGGGATGACTGTAGCCGGAGACTTCATTACCTTTATCCCCTTACTCCATACATGGTCCACAATCGGATAGAACGGGCAGACTTTCTGTAAGGCTCTTTGACATCATAAAGAAAACATTCTGACAGTACTGATGGTATGGTAAGATCAAACCGTTTGGAAGCCCTTTCTATTAAATTGTGGAAGCTTCCAATGTCCGCTAGAGACGAATCCACCGGATCCGGTGATGGAGAAGCGGGGTCCGGAATAACTTAGTCATCCCATTCCTATCGAATGAATCATCTTGCATTGTGACTACATTCTGTTGATGTTCTATTGGATCCGGAACAGGAGCTTGCGGAAGCTCAGGAGCCACCGTGCCAGAAGAATAAGTTGGAGGTGGAGGCACCTGCACTGGCTGTTGGTCGGAGGACTGAGATGGAAACCTTCTCCTATAATCCAATAGCATGAATTCTAAAGACGGCATGACCATCATGCCCCGCTGCGACTGTTCATGAGATCTAGTTTGCGGCAGATATTGCTGTTGGTCCATATAATAGTCCCTAGAGTCTGAGTCCTGATATTTCACACACAACTGGGATGGACTGTATGAATCCCCATAAGAGCCCTCATCCTCGTCTGAAAGTTCCTCCTCCAAAACAGTGCAGGAGGTAGTGGTGTTACTCTCCTTGGAGATGTCATCTCTGGAGTAATCTGGCGTCTTTTTATTGAAATTTCCACTCTGTGTATCGTCGACGAGATCGTCGTCAGAGGAACCGTTGACGAAGATTGGACCGTTGATAACGATGGAATGATCGTAGACAGTATTGTCGACGAGCTCGACGTCAGTACCACGTAGATGTCGACGTAGTCGTCTACACCATCATCAACATCATCCTCGTCGAGGTAATCATCATCGTCAACGACATTGTAACTAGTAAATTAGCTTATAGCGTCGACTAAGACATTGGAGACGACAAAGGTCTCGTCGACAGAGCTGAAACCAATGCCGTTTGAATCTTTGACACTTGTCGACGTACCGGATGTTGTCGTCGTCGACAAACTGATTTTCTTGTCAGATTTTCCCTCAGGATGTACAGAAGCAGGTTTTTTGAACAGCTTTGGCTTCTCAGAGGGTAGAGATGAAATAGAAGCCCATGGCTCGCCTTCTTAATAGAAAATACCTCAGAAACCAGTCCTTCCCTCTCCTTTACACCTCGGTGAGGAGATTTGATGGTACTGCGCCTGTCAGACCTATCTGAGGTCTTTTGTAAGGCTTTGGCACAGGGGTCAGTAGAAGTTAAAGAAGACCTACCTTTTTTTTATTTTTTTAGATCTCCTCGAAGATGTTGCAGAGGAGGCATCATCACTGTCACTAGACATTGGATCCTTCCGTGACTTTAACTTTTGTAACCCCGTGAGTAAACGCCCCTCACGGTCTCTCAAGGTCTTTGAAGAGAAGGTCCGACAGATCTTGCAGTCAGTGGCCTTGTGGTCAGGGTACAAACAAATACAGTCATTATGTTTGTCCTCCACATAAAGCCTCTTTTTTGAACAGGTGGCGCAAGCCTTCTTCTCTTTGTCCGACATCCTGAAGAAGAAATTGAAGATAAACAGATGAAACACAGAAGTTGAAGAGAAATCTGAGCAGAGCTCATTGGAGACTCCCTTGCACAACGTACAGTAAAAAATATGAGGCTCTCAGAAAGGTTCAATGAGGTGAGGCTAATCTGTTTGGTTGTTACATTATTTTGGTCTCTTTTACAAAAAGAGGTGGATATGCTACAAAATGAGATGAGGCCTAGGCCTTTCTTTCTCTTTTGTACCTACTGCTCTGTTACTTTTTATTTATAGAGGCTCCCATTCCGACGACTGGGAATGATACAAGCTACGGGAATCTATGAAAGTTCCAATACTGGAGTAACAATAGTTCTTAAAAAGTTGTCCAGTATCTCCAATACTGGGGCTTCAGTGCTAGCTGCTATTGGTCTACTATAGACCTTTGTCAAGAGGATTTCGCCTTTATTTTGTGTTTTCATTTTTACCAGTAAGATATCTGGAGATGATAATTCAAGTTGGCTAATATCTATCTTTAAGGCGATTTAAACCTCCCGATGGTCTGCCTCTCACTGAGGGGACAGCGTTGATACTAAGGGTCCAGTAGCTCAATTTAAGGGGCGGAACCAAAGCCCATGTTTCTTGTAATAGACAAAGATCGAAACGATTCATGTAGTCTTGCCATTCTAAATGTATTAATTTACTAGCAGCCCGTCCCGACGTTGTCCGGGTATGAAATAGAATGTGTGTAATGTGTGTATTTGGCAAGGGCAATTTATTTTAAAATCTCGCGGTAGACAACATTTTTTGTTTCATTAGAATAGGGACAGAGAAGGGCCAGCTGCAGCCCTGGTTGATGTTAGCAGGCGCGTGTAATTGGTGTAGCGATCCGCCGCCTGAGCCCGGGTTGATGTTAGCAGGCGCGTGTAATGTCGTTGAATGAGAGAGTTCAGTGACAGCGAGTAGGAGAGGCTGCAGTTAATGTCCCCACAGACACGCTCATTTGCGTGTTCCCCCGCTTGAGGCCCAGATGCAGGCCTGTTTGATGTTAGCAGGCGCGTGTTCCCCCGCTTGAGGCCCAGCTGCAGCCCTGGTTGATGTTATCAGGCGCGTGTAATTAGTGTACTGATCCGCCGCCTGAGCTCGACTAGAGCCTTGGTTGATGGTAGCAGGCGCGTCTAATTTCGTTGAATGAGAGAGTTCAGTAACAGCGTGCAGGAGAGGCTGCAGTAATGTTACTTACCAGGCCTCCAGCTGAACGCGTTTGTCATGCCCCCAGCACACGGCCACAGCAGACGATCTTCTGATTAATGTACGACCCACATGTCATGAAGGGCGGAACGTAGCACACGCCCCCAGCGTTTCTCACGCCCCCAGCGTGCCCCTTGATGTGGCGCAATTGCGTTCACATGGCATGAAGGCCGGACACGCCCCCAGCGTTTCTCACGCCCCCAGCGTGCCCCTTGATGCTGCGCAGCAACGTAATTGGCACTTGTATGTACGACTCACATAGCATGAAGGGCGGACACACGCCCCCCGCGTTTGTCACGCCCCCAGCACACGCCCACAGCCCACGATGTGATGGTCGTACCACACGCCCACAGCAGACACGCCCACAAGGGACTACTTTGCTGGCACGGTTCTTTTACCTTTTAAATGTATATGGTTTCCTACAGTACAATTGCATGTCTTGCACTGTATGATTGCGATGAACACCACTGCTTCTTGAAAAGTTAATAAAAACAATTTTCAAAAAAATGTATATGGTGGCCGTCTACATAGCCTATGTCCTTCTGCTGCAACTGCCCTTTCCAACGCTGTATTGGGTGTTGTGATTGGTGCTGTGGTTACTGAGATTACCCGCCTCAAAGGTTTGGGCTCTCTCTTTATAATATTAGTATGGATATGGATATGGATTCCTCACTCCCGCTATGTTCCATGAAACCAAGTGTTTCAATTTTTGTATGTGTTCCTTATTACCATTCTGGGTGAAAGAGTTCGTTACTACTGCTTCTGAGATGCCTGCCTTTTCTCTGACCGTTCCCTGATGCACTTTATGTCAGTGGTTAAATGAGGAGTTTCCCTTGGCTATTCCTTTGAGCAGGTTGGGGACACAGGAGGGCCTAATGCAATCCAGTTCCATGTGTTCCTAGTCAGTCGACTGCCTCTAGATCATTTTGGGTGTAGTTGGTTTTTGGTCGTTGGCCAATGCTTGCAAGTGTTTTCTGATGAGCTGTTTCGGTTCTGTGTCTATTTAATTTGAACCACACCACAGAGTTGGAGTTTAAAGGTGCTCTAAGATCCATTGCTAACAGCCCATCCACTATACTTTTAGAATTAAAGGCAAGGAGACTAGTGTCATAGGGTTCGGGCTTGCTCACTAAACGTTCCGCTTTTATAAAGTCAGACGTATTACTGATAAGCACTCACGCTTGGATCTAATCCAGTGGATTTGCTTGTTTTTTAGTGACTCTTCGTCGTCCCTGTAGGACGAGAGGGTCAGTTTAGAGATGTTGATCATGTGTAGTGTCCAGTCTGCCTGACTGTTTTTGTCATTGAATTCATTGCTATTGTAGTTCTGCCTAAGATCTAAATTTCTATTGCCTAGATGATATTTTAACTGCTCGATTTGTGGATCCTGCTCCCTTCTGGTTATTATAGGCCCTGTAGGGTAATTGAATTACACCCTGTAGGGTAATTGAATTACCCCACACCCCACCTTGTTGTTGTGCTGTAGTGCGTTTTTATACAAGTAATTTCAACCAATATCACCTTTGTTATTCTGTACACCCCCTCTCTCAGACCTTGCTCCCATGATGCCAGGAATTCTCCCCTCGCAACTCCCCCCCCCCCCCTGCAAAGTTAAGTTCTTGTGTTCCATTGTTCGTACCACTTGTTGATTTTAATGCATGACTATAAGGTCGCATCCGGGTTTTAGAGGTGATGGCAGCTTTGGACTCATCATGCTGTCTATTTGTGCCCTGCGCTTCCGTTGAGGTTGCCTGGATCGCCAACAGGCCTCATGATGTAAGATTGTTAATTTGTGTTTTCAGTAAGGCAACTTCCTCTGTCATGCCTTCTGCACAAATTCAGTAACCAGCTGAGCAGAGACATTAGTTTGTGCCATTTGAGCCCCTATTTTGGAGTCATCAGTAAGATGACACGGGGTGGCCCTGCCAGGCTTCTTCCTGTCGCTGGCTGGCACGCGACGGACCCACCTTTGGCCCGGGCGCGTCCCGCACTGCGGGGGAGAAGGCAGCACTAAAAGCCAGAGATGCCCACGCCTCTCCCCTGTTAGCTGGAAAGGATTTGCGGGTCACGGTGCACTCTGGGACCTGGTGTCCCACCAGAGTGTTGATGGCAGCAGTGACGAGTGTATCCCCAGAAACACTGGTGTCCCGCGCTGTGGGGGAGAAGGCAGCCCTAAAAGTGCAAGATGGCCATGCCTCTGCCCGGTCAGCTGCAAAGGATTTGCGGACCTTGGTACACTCTGGGACATGGTGTCCCACCAAAGTGTTGATGATAGCAGCGAGTGTAGCCCCAGAAACAACGGTGTCCCAGGGAAATCACAATGGAGAACTTCAGGAAAGATGCCGCTGGAGAAGACTGTGAAGGAGTCTGGTGGAATCCAAGGGAGGATTCCAGAAGTGAAGAACCTGCAAGGAGAGGGGACAGAGTCTATGCCACTCTGAGATGACCAGGAGGCACTGAAGGGCAATGTGCACCAATGTCGGGTGGTTCAGGAGAGTTGGCGGGTGGCTTTGTCGATGCACGTGAGGGGATCAGGCAAAGGTGAGGAAGATAGGAGCCGCACGAGCTGTCCTGCGTCGGAAGTCAACAGGGGGGCGGGGTGGAGGAGAATCGGAGTCCGGCTGGGGCACTAACAAGCCTTGGCAGCCGAAGCAGGTGTGGAAAGCAAAGAAGGAGCAACGTTGGGACCAGCACGGTTCCAAGGGACTCCCCACAAGCAGGGGAGTCAGAGCAGGCCCGAGCAAGCAGGGGAGCCCACTGGAGCAGAAGACGACCCCCAAGAGGACCCATAAGGGTCAAAGGTACAGGAATTGCAAGACGACCTCGAGCAGCTCACCAAAGATATAGGCCCACGGTGCAGAGGATGCAGTGAGGACGCTCTACTTGGCAGGAAAAGATGCTGGAGCTTCTTGGTGCCCAAAGATCTCTGGAGTGCTGAACCAACAAGCATTGGCAAGTCGACAGTGCACACAGGTTTGGTCCCAGCAGCTCAAATGTGGGATCAAAATTGCAGGGAGGACAGTACACACCACTGTGGGACATCAGGAGCAGCAGAACGGTCAGCTTCGTGGTGGTGCCTGCAGATGCAGGGGAGTGACTCCTTCACTCAAAGGGAGACTACTTTGGGTGTCCTTGATGCCCACAGGTCTGTTGAAGATCTTGGAAGAAGCACAGACAACGAAGAAGACTTGCAGAACAGCGAGACCAAGAGCAGCAGGAGTCTTCCTTGAAGCAGTCTCAGTTTCAGGCAAAGTTCAGCGAAGTCTAAGTGCCCAGATGGTCCAAGAGTGACGTGGTTTCAGTCTTGAGTCTTGTCCCATGACTAATCAGATGACCCACCCATATGTAAGCCCTTAAATGCCATAGGAAGGGGGTTAGGATGACTCAGGGGTCCTTCCCAGAAGGCAGGATACTTCTATGTCCTTTGTCCAGTTTTGTGCCCGAGCAGGAGCCATGGGCTTCCTGAACCGGCTCAAACAGGAGTATGCAAGGAGGGAACCAAATGTGCCACTCAAAGCAGTATAGTGGCGCTCGCAAGCGTCCCCAGCCCGATACACTACACATGTCAAAACTGTTCTATTTCTTGCTCTTTCCTTTGTTTCTGGACTATTTCAAAGGGGTGTTCTGGGCATGGTGGTCAGCACGTTTTGCATGTATTGTGCGCATTTGTAGTCATAACTGGTGAATTTCAGTGGTTTGATACAAAATTCATTGAGGACCTGGTTATGAAACGGCTGCATATTAGTTCTTCCTGATGTTAGCAATTTGGTAGGGCTGAGGGGTGGGACAGACGTTTCTTTTATTCAAGGTGCAACCAAGGACCGAGACAGCCCAACTTGCCGCCACAGACCACATCCGCACCCTCCTGAACCAAGGCCTCTCCGCAGCCCTTATCCTACTCGACCTATCAGCGGCCTTCAAAACAGTCTCCCACCGCACACTAGTCACCAGACTACACAATGCCGGCATACAAGGAACATCCCTAGACTGGGTCTGATTTTTTCTCACTGGATGAAGCCAAAGGATCAGACTGCCACACTTCCTCTCCGAGCCCACGAAAATCACCTGTGGAGTCCCACTGGGATCATCACGTCAACATCTACATGGCCCCACTCTACACCATCGTCCGACAACACGGCCTCAACATCATATCCTACAGTGACTACAGCCAGCTTATCCCCTCTCTCACCAAAGACCCCACCACCGCCAAACTCAACTTCCAGAAAGGAATGCAAGACGTCCCAATCTGGATGACCAACAGCTGCTTGAAGCTCAACGCAGAAAAGATAGAAGTCCTCTTCCTTGGAACCACCCCTACAGCATGGGACAGCACCTGTTGGCCGACCACCCTCGGAAACCCACCTACCCCCTCTGACCACACCAAAAACCTCGACATCGTATTCGACTCATCTCTCACCATGAACCGACAGGTCAAAGCTGTCACTTCCAGCTGCTTCAACACCCTCCGCAAGACCTTCAAATGGATCCCCCATGAATCAAGGAAGACAGTCACCCATGCACTCATTACCAACGTACTGGACTATGGAAACACACTCTACGCCGGCATCAACAAGTCCCTATTCTGCAAACTCCAGACAATACAGAACACCGCCGCTACACTCGTCCTCGGCATCCCCCGGTACGCACACATCAGCCAACACCTCCGAAGACTCCACTGGCTCCCCATGGAGAAAAGAGTCGCCTTCAAAACCTACAAACGCCTCCACAACAACGGACCCAAATACCTTAACGACAGAATCAACTTCCACGTACCCAAAAGAAACCTCCGATCTTCCAACCGTGCACTGGCCGAAACCCTGCACATCCACAGAGCCAGGGCCGGCGGAAGATCCTTCTCTCACATCGCAGCCAAGACCTGGAACGAGCTAGCGGCGGATATCAGACACGCCCTCTCCCTGAACACCTTCAGGAAGACCCTCAAGACCTGGCTCTTCGGCTAAGCATCTCTCAGCGGCTTGAGACCCTCATGGGTGAGTAGCACGCTTACTATTCCCTCTACAATTCACTCTACACCGGCATCAACAAGTCCCTATTCCGCAAACTCCAGACAATACAGAACACCGCCGCTCGACTCGTTCTCAGCATCCCCCGGAACGCACACATCAGCCAACACCTACGAACACTCCACTGGCTCCCCGTGGAGAAAAGAGTCACCTTCAAAATCCTCACCCACGCCTCCACAACAACAGACCCAAATACCTTAACGACAGAATCAACTTCCACGTACCCAAAAGAAACCTCCGATCTTCCAACCTTGCACTGGCCGAAACCCTGCACATCCACAGAGCCAGGGCCGGCGGAAGATCCTTCTCTCACATCGCAGCCAAGACCTGGAACGAGCAAGCGGCGGATAACAGACACACCCTCTCCCTGAACACCTTCAGGAAGACCCTCAAGACCTGGATCTTTGGCTAAGCATCTCTCAGCGCCTTGAGACCCTCATGGGTGGGTAGCACGCTAACAATTCTCCTGATTGATTGCTTGAGGAACTTTCTAGGGAAGGCCTGCCCTACTGACTGCCTCAGACTACTGCAAGAACGTTAATGACAGCCAGGTGGAGAGATAACACTCATTTCATTAAGCCCTTGTTTTGGATACTCTAGCTTGGGGCCAGCATAAATGCTACTTGCTATAACCATAATCTTAAACAAAGGCCATGCCTGAGAGACAGCCAGACAATGACATTTGAAAAAGAACTAACTAAAAAGGGTTCAGAAGCTTTGAACAGTGAATCACATTACCAGTCTGGAAAAAAGGGCATAAAAGTGGGACTCAACACACCGTATTTTGTTCCAGTTCCAAGCGCTTCTTGTTCAAGGTAGGGAGTGCTCCGCAAAGAACTTAAGGACGTTATATGACTAGGGCTGGCATCTGCATACCTGGCAGCCTCCCAAGTGAGGAGACATCACCTGGAGTCTGCAAGTCATGCTGGAGGTCTGCCTAATATCTAGAAGTATGTCTGCCTGCTGAGAGTTTCATGGGTAGGGCCTATCATGGAGGAGTACAGTATGTTTACTGCATGAGTGACACCCAGAAGAATCAGACTGCCAGTGCGAGTAAAGCCAGGAGAAGCCAATGTTGTGTGGAGTTTCTCCTGAGCTGTGTCCGTTGTGAACTGCATCAAACCAGTAAAGAGTAGCAACACTGAGTCGTTCGGTGCCCTATCAAGGGCCAGAAAGGTTGGTGCTGTACTTCCTTCTGGAACTGCTCAGGAAGAACCTTTGTGATTGCCCAAGTAGAAGCCAAGATCTGCCCTGGGGGTCTCAATGCCAAAGACAACCATCTGCTAATGACAGGGCCCAGAGACTAAAAATGCAGTGACTGAGTCCCAGCTTGCTACTGGCATTGGAGGCCACAACTGCTGAAGACGAGCACTCCTCTGCAGGCCAGCAGAACGAATCCACTGCAAATTGTCTATGACCCGAGTGAAGCTGCAACTGTATCTCTGCACCTGTAAAGCCACTGCTATAGGAATGAGTTCACAGAGTCCACTGCCCATGCAACAGCTCAACTGAGCTGGTAAAGCAGTGCTTACCTGTGAACAGACTGAATGCACAGAGTAACCTGCCTGCTGAACAGACTTTTTGACTCATGTGAACTCTTTGCAATTTGTCCAATCCATTCAACGAATCTACGCATTAGTGACTGGGGAAAGCCAGATAAATCTGTACCTGGGCTTTATAAATGCCTATGGCCACATCTGGGACGGTCAACAGAACTTACAGAAGGCACCAAAGGAGCTACAGTTTATTGATTAACACAAGGGAACCCAACTAGTTTGCTGAGGACCGTGGGTAGTTACTGTTATCAAAGACAAGGGTCCTTAGCTTACATATTTTGCAAGGAAAAAGATAAAATATAGACCATGATAGGCAACTATATGTGTCACTGTCCAGCCGGACAGGATATTTTATTTTCAAAAAATAATAATAAGACTTGTAGTTCAGAGATAATTCAACAGGCACAATCCTGTACCAAGGCAATTCAGAGAACATACAAGGTGTTCGAAAGTTTTAAAGCAGGCAAAAAAAGAGAAATGAGCAAAATTGGCCACTTTTAAATCAGTGTTCAATTGAAGTAGTGCCAAAGAAGGCACCAGACACAACAGAGTTTAACATAATAGTTTGGTTGTGAAGGTGCTTTACAAAAGTCGACGTTTCGATCCCCTATGCTCAATTGTTTGGGATCATCATCAGGACTGACATATTATACAGCTTTTGCCTGACAATTTAACATACAAGAAATTTTACCGCCTGTAAGAAGGGGAGAAAAAGAAAGAGGTAGGTAGCTTTAGAAAGTTATGTACTCAACCTAGAAAGCAAGAAAAGAAAATAGCTCCTGAATGTCCGAGTGTTTCAGAGGACCATTACACTTATTCGGATTCGACTTAATTGTGCCTAATATATTGTGTTCCACTCGTGAGGGGCCGGTCGGAGTGAGTGTGACTTATGTGACTGTGTAGAGAATCACTCTCCTGGCTATATACAATTTGAAAAATTACTATTTCTCTAACCATTCAGCCTTTGTGGATCAACAATTATTTGTCCCCTCGGTGGAGAATCACTCTCCTGGCTATGAACACATTTGGGAAAATTACTGTTTCATTACACATTGGGCCTTTGTTGATCACCCATTATTTGTCCCCTTGGTGGAGAATCACTCTCCTGGCTATGAACACATTTTGAAAAATTACTATTTCTACTCATTAGATCTTTAGGGATTATCCATTATTTGTCCCCTTGGTAGTACAATGAAAACAAAAACGGGCCTGTTTACGTTTATGCTATAAGCTTATGTCTGGTTTAGAAAACAGATTTAAATAGTATTCCTTAACATGCACCTACACCCGTTATGTGACGCGGCTAGCATGCATCGGGTTGCAAGCGCGGGTTTGTACAAAATGAATGACTTACCCTGAAAGGGGTTAATTAGACCCTATTCAGACAGGTGGTGTTTGTGCCGACCTGAAATGGAAAGGGGGGGATGGTCAAGGAGAGCCCCGTGCGGGAGCGGAGGCACGAGTTCAGAGCGCGGCGCTGGCTAAGGTTTACCTGGGCGCAGTCCTTCCGAAGTAAAGACTTCTGTAGGGATAGCGTGGGGCAGGTTAGAGTAACCGGATAATCCTAAGGGAAAAAGGGGGGGGGGGGCGGATCAGTACCGCGTCAATTTACACAGACTGGGTTTAAAGTCCGTAGCGGTCCGGGTTTGTGCGAGTCTTACCGTGCGGAGGGTGTTGCAACAATCTGCAGTACCGGAGCTGGCGGAGCGATGTCCTTCTTTCAGCTACCGTCTTCGTCAAGGACACGTACTTAAGTACAGTAGTGCCTATGGGAATTGGAAAGAGAAGATGGAACGGCATTGGCCGCCATCTTGGTGAGGGAATGCATGGGCATTCGGTTGCGCCATTTTGGGAAGGGAATTCACGAGTGTGAAACAGTGTACAATATTTACATTTTGGTGGTGAATTAAAGTGAGAGTTGATTTAGTGAATCGTGCGGGCGGCGCTTACGTGGGTGACTTAATAAAAGCATATTTACAATATTTACATTCGATTATATTAATTAAGGCAGCCAATATCTCGTTCTCAAAGACACAACAACAGAATGAACCCAATGAATTATAGTTTGAACAGCTGATTATTCATGTGGGCAACCATGGCATGCAGAGGGTAATTGTTGTACCTTCGGTGCAATTATAGAAGACTAGTCCAATCTTCGAGGCGATTCAGGCCATTTTGGATAGTGTCGAATTTTATCATAGTCCTGAGTTCATCCCTGTTCAGCAGTTGACCAATGTTCCCACCTCTTGGGGGGGGGTTTTATTACCTTGAGAATAGTCCATTTAATATCGTTTTCGTTGTGTCCAAAGTTGATGTAGTGGTCCACTAGGGGAGCGTTCGCCGTTCTGCAGCGTATTCGACTCCTGTGCTGGCAGATCCTGGTCTTCGCTTTCTGTGTCGTCTGACCCACGTAGAGTTTAGGGCAAGGGCACTCAATTGCATAAATAACATTTGATGTGTTACAATTGGAGAATGATCGTCTCTCATACGTGGTGTTTTGGTGCGTGAATTTTTTACCCTCCACCGTGAATTCGCATACATGCGGAAATTGTAATGTATGCGAATCATTCTCCAATTGTAACACATCAAATGTACAACAATTACCCTCTGCATGCCATGGTTGCCCACATGAATAATCAGCTGTTCAAACTATAATTCATTGGGTTCATTCTGTTGTTGTGTCTTTGAGAACGAGATATTGGCTGCCTTAATTAATATAATCGAATGTAAATATTGTAAATATGCTTTTATTAAGTCACCCACGTAAGCGCCGCCCGCACGATTCACTAAATCAACTCTCACTTTAATTCACCACCAAAATGTAAATATTGTACACTGTTTCACACTCGTGAATTCCCTTCCCAAAATGGCGCGACCGAATGCCCATGCATTCCCTCACCAAGATGGAGGCCAATGCCGTTCCATCTTCTCTTTCCAATTCCCATAGGCACTACTGTACTTAAGTACGTGTCCTTGACGAAGACGGTAGCTGAAAGAAGGACATCGCTCCGCCAGCTCCGGTACTGCAGATTGTTGCAACACCCTCCGCACGGTAAGACTCGCACAAACCCGGACCGCTACGGACTTTAAACCCAGTCTGTGTAAATTGACGCGGTACTGATCCGCCCCCCCCCTTTTTCCCTTAGGATTATCCGGTTACTCTAACCTGCCCCACGCTATCCCTACAGAAGTCTTTACTTCGGAAGGACTGCGCCCAGGTAAACCTTAGCCAGCGCCGCGCTCTGAACTCGTGCCTCCGCTCCCGCACGGGGCTCTCCTTGACCATCCCCCCCTTTCCATTTCAGGTCGGCACAAACACCACCTGTCTGAATAGGGTCTAATTAACCCCTTTCAGGGTAAGTCATTCATTTTGTACAAACCCGCGCTTGCAACCCGATGCATGCTAGCCGCGTCACATAACGGGTGTAGGTGCATGTTAAGGAATACTATTTAAATCTGTTTTCTAAACCAGACATAAGCTTATAGCATAAACGTAAACAGGCCCGTTTTTGTTTTCATTGTACTACCAAGGGGACAAATAATGGATAATCCCTAAAGATCTAATGAGTAGAAATAGTAATTTTTCAAAATGTGTTCATAGCCAGGAGAGTGATTCTCCACCAAGGGGACAAATAATGGGTGATCAACAAAGGCCCAATGTGTAATGAAACAGTAATTTTCCCAAATGTGTTCATAGCCAGGAGAGTGATTCTCCACCGAGGGGACAAATAATTGTTGATCCACAAAGGCTGAATGGTTAGAGAAATAGTAATTTTTCAAATTGTATATAGCCAGGAGAGTGATTCTCTACACAGTCACATAAGTCACACTCACTCCGACCGGCCCCTCACGAGTGGAACACAATATATTAGGCACAATTAAGTCGAATCCGAATAAGTGTAATGGTCCTCTGAAACACTCGGACATTCAGGAGCAATTTTCTTTTCTTGCTTTCTAGGTTGAGTACATAACTTTCTAAAGCTACCTACCTCTTTCTTTTTCTCCCCTTCTTACAGGCGGTAAAATTTCTTGTATGTTAAATTGTCAGGCAAAAGCTGTATAATATGTCAGTCCTGATGATGATCCCAAACAATTGAGCATAGGGGATCGAAACGTCGACTTTTGTAAAGCACCTTCACAACCAAACTATTATGTTAAACTCTGTTGTGTCTGGTGCCTTCTTTGGCACTACTTCAATTGAACACTGATTTAAAAGTGGCCAATTTTGCTCATTTCTCTTTTTTTGCCTGCTTTAAAACTTTCGAACACCTTGTATGTTCTCTGAATTGCCTTGGTACAGGATTGTGCCTGTTGAATTATCTCTGAACTACAAGTCTTATTATTATTTTTTGAAAATAAAATATCCTGTCCGGCTGGACAGTGACACATATAGTTGCCTATCATGGTCTATATTTTATCTTTTTCCTTGCAAAATATGTAAGCTAAGGACCCTTGTCTTTGATAACACCAAAGGAGCTACAGCACTTCACTAGGGATTGTAGATGAAAGTATAACTGTGTAACTATCTCTTTTTTTTTTAACAGTGTGGTATTTCCTTTTGCTAGGAGATCACTTTCATTTAAACAAAAATTGATCTGTTTGATCACTGAATTCTTTGATTGTGTGCCCTTGCTACCCTGAGAGTCAAGTACAGAGATGTGTACTTGCCCCAGTTGCTGAGTCATAACAGTGGTTACAGAAAAAACCCCACTGAAAATAGTCTTAAATTCCTAGTTATGGTTTGCTCCCAAACTATAGCTCGCACATCTGCCATCCAAACTCACACCAAACTTAATGCTCATGATCTCACCTTTGATTTAACAGACAATCTAACTAGTGACATTATTTCACCTTACTCTTAAAATTATGGTTGAAACAACTATAAATTCATAATGATCTTTGTGTATGTATTATTCTAACTACCATGTTTAACACCGCATTAGGTGTTCCAAAACAAAAAAATAGGCTTTTGCTAGCGAGTAATATAAAAGAAGCGTTCTACGCAAAAAACTCATCTGAAGGAAAAAGGTACAGAATTGATAGATTAATTAGGTCAACAGCAGTTTGCTTGCAAAATAAGTTCATACCATCAGCCAGTAATCAAATGAGCACTGAATGAAACCACTACAACTTTCTGATGCAAGTAAAATAGCTTATCGTCCACCACACTACAAAATCTGTTAAACAATTCCAGCCCTAGATTAAAGCTAAACATTTTCTGTGGGTTTTAAAGTCACAGCAAGATGCCAGCATTTTGCTGGTAAGAACTCAAAAATGCCTTGAGAGATGGACTATCTTTTTAGGATAAAAAAAAATATAGGAAACAGACAATGCACCCTTTCTATATATGTTCTTGTCGGATTTGGAGTTAAGCACATTTCTTTCAATGCTCACTGAAGATGTGAACTTGTTCAATAAAAGTTAGCAAACAAATGATATGCAACCTAATCAAGGTAACATATCTTTAGTTGCTTCAGATGAGTGATATTTATCTTTGCTTTAGATACTAGTACACAAACTGGAACATATATAGAATGAGTGAGAGTTGGAAAGATGTATTGTGGATGGTTAAAACACTTCAATTCACCATCGAAATTGAAGTGCGGCTCAACATTTACTCACATTTCCACTTGATTCTTCACTGTAGAAGAAGTATCAGGAGACAGAGATCCGTCAAACCTTTTTCCAATTTTCTCATCTGCCAGGAAAGAATATTCATATGTTTATACCACTTTGAAAGAATGAGACAGAAGAGACAAACAAGTTACTCACCTTCGGTAAAGTAATTTCTAATACAGAGTATCGACTCTTAGATTCCTCACCTTGTGAATTTCCGTAGGCCCCAAGCTGAACCGTGAAACTTTTGCTAGCTATTCCCTTGTGTGTGACAGATGTTGTAGTTATTTGCCCCACTCTGGATAGTACGTAGACGACCCTAGAAATCCACCACCTTCGTGCGCAGAGGTCAGTTTGTTTCTGTTGTGTCAATACCATCAGACACTGAACTTTGCAAATCAGATACTGCAGTGTGCAGATCAATCAATCGGGATTTGTAAAGTGCGGCAAATCACCTGTGAAGATATCCAAGTACTAGGTTCTTGCTGGGCTCAGTAGAAAAGCCAGGTTTTTGAGTCCCTTTCTTGAATTCCGGGAAACAAGATAACCTGGCCTGAAAGTTGGGGCTGGACTATTCCCATGGGGGCCATGGTCAAGACTGATTTGCATATGGCAGGGTCCAAATTGGGGTGGCGTGGTGAGCAGTAAACGTTGGATTAAACTCAGTTTTGTGACTCAGGGGGTGGGAATGATTGATTTGTTCAGTATTCCGTACATTAATTGTTCTTTTTGCCTTTGTAACCCTGGCCTGGCTGACGAGCCGTGATACCCTGAAATTGCTCCCAGGGTGCTGGTTTCAAATCCAGGAACGACCTGGCCTGGCAGTTCGGGCTGGACTGTTCTCATGGAGAGCAGTGTCAAGACTGATTTACATATGGCTGGGTCCAAAGTGGGGTGGTATGGTGAGCAAAAAACTATGGATTAAACCCAGATCTGTGAGTGAATGTTTGATTTCTTCATCATTACGTCCATCATTTGCCTTTTTTGCTAATGTTCAGAACTGGCACACAACGCGCCAGCACAGTGGTAGAAGCCTTCACTCTTGTAGGTCAGTCCACTTACTTTTGCGGACACCCAAGATGTGTAGGTTGTAGCACCTCATCTCAGATGTTACTTGAGCAAACTTTCCAGTATCATACATAGTCCGTACTTTTCAGAACCTGATTCTGTTCTTGCACTTGGAAATCAGAACCTGTCATCCTGTCAGTAGTTTCCGTGCAGTTTTGACTACTGGCATGTCTCATGCAGAGACCCAGGAAGTACCTTGTGCCTAGAAGAATTAGTGGTTCTCATTTTGGAATCTGTAACAAATGTTTTTTGTTTTGTTTATGGGACAGGGTTGCTAACCTTGTGCCCAACACCTAACCTGGAGAACCAGTGGATCAAACTTTATCGTCTCTGTCCTTTGACATGTCCGGATTGGGAGACCATGCCAGCAGACTAAGCTCCCGTCAGCACAACTCTCCAGGTCATGGAGACATGCAATATCCTTGACCACTTCAGGGTAGCGATCCTCCTAAGTCATTCTGGTAGAGGGAACTTGCAAGCTTTCTTGGGGCTGTTTCTTGGTAAACCCATGATAGATCTGGATACATACTACAATCCATCTAGAGATGGTCCTCTTTTGTACTGCTTTGCCTTTCTTAGCTGCAGACAAACTGCAGAAGTTTATCATCCTGTCTGTAGTCTCATTATGGCTACATAGAAGCTAAGCTCACTCTTAGCGACAAGGCAGCGGAGCCTTTCTTCCAAACTGGAGAGGTGAGGCGGTGCACAGAAAACTGGCAAAGTGATGGATTGCCCTATATGGAAGTGTGTTACTATCTTGGGCAGGAATTCCGCTTTTGTTACAAGGACTAATTTGTACTGAAAGAAAGTTTTATATAGTGGAACTAACAAAGCCTGTAGTTCACTCACTCGTCTGGCCAATGTCAATGCAAAAAAAAATGTGGTCTTGATGGTAAGAAGGGAAGATGACAAATGAGTATGGGTTTGGAAAAGAGTGCACATCAGGTAGATGAATACCAAATTAATGTCCCACTGTGGCATCACAGTGTTGGTGGGAACATGCGGAATAGCTCTTCCAAAAACACATCACAACAAGTGACTTAAAATTCAACTGCTGATTAGGGAAACGTTGGAAGGCCTAAAGGTAACTTTTTATTGCTGCTACAGCAAGGTCTTGCTGGGCTGGAGACAAGAAGAAGTTGGAGGTTTGGGAGGAACACCAAGCAAAAAACGTCTACCAGCATCCTGCATGAACTGATTTTGTGGATGTACATTTGGCTGCCAAGATAACACTAATCACTTCAGAAGGTAGATCAAAAGCCATCAGATGCCGCCGGTCAATCTACATACATAGATGTGTACGTTATGCAGGTTTGGGTGCATAACTTGGCCCTGCTGCTACAAAAGGAGGTCCTCCTGAAGGGGCACCCGGATCAGAGGCAACAAGTTCTGATTGAAACACTCCTCACCCAGTCCTGAACTACTAGGATTACTTGAACCCAGACTTTCAATCTTTTTCAGGACTCTAGGCAGAAGAGGGAGTAGCGGTAAGGCGCACACAAATCGTGACCCTGAATGCTGGCAGAAAGCATATCTGAGGGAGGACTGCCTTGGGAACCCCAACATGCGTTCTCTGCGTTGGCAAAGGGTACGGGTACTCCATTTCTGAAAGTTGCCCTGTGCCACCTTAGTGTGTAATTGTCATTTGTAAACTGCTGGGCAAGGTCTGCTTAGTTTGTCCGTCCGGATGTTTAAAAATCATGCCAGGTGTTGTGCAGTCAGGGAAATGCAGAGTGTTCAGCCACTTCCGGAGACGCAGGACTCCCTGGCTCAGAGCCCATGATCCCATGTTGCCCAGTTTGATGCAACGCCACATGGTGATTGTGTTGCCTGTGAGAATCTGCACTCATTACATCAGGAACATATTTCAAATGCCCGGGACATGAGGTGGAGGGATGGCTTTGAAAAATCCTCTCTCCAATTTATGTGCGACTCCGGCATTTTGATGGAAAATCCTAACTAAGTCAACAGGTTGGCCGTAGTGGGCAAGTGGCCTACATCTGTTTAAGGTGAGCCCGCCTTCAGTAGCCAGTCAAGGAGGCATGAGAGAACTAGTATTCCCAACCTCCCAGCAGATGGGCTGCGACCACCACTATCACCATGGTGAACACCTGAGGTGCACTAATATGGCTGAATGGGAGTACAGAGAACTTCCTCATGGCCCACCTGAAAGGCAGGTAATACCTGCGAGGCAGCAAACAGAAATGTGAAAGTATGCGTCCTTTAAGTCTAGCACTTCCATCCAGTCTACCGGTTACAGTCGCAGACAGCACTTGGACTAGCCTAACCAGGCTAAGGCAGGGTGAAAAGCCTAGGATGGGCCTCTATCCTTCTTCAGCACCAGAAATTAGTGGGAGCAGTCCCGATCTCTGATGCCGGCACCCTCTTTATTGCTCATTTAGCCATAGAAACTGAACTTGTCCACGGACAAGCGGAAATCCAGGAGGTGTTGTGGTGTGGGTGGTATATTCAGAAGGGGAAACCTCCATTACAAAGCAGGCATTACATTGTAATGCCTTTCCTATACATCCTTTACAACGCATTTGCCATTACAACGCATATGCCATTACGATTACTAAGGTAAGTGTTTGAGGTAAGGGCTCTATATTTTATGGATTTCATTTTAATATGTTTATAAATGTTTTAGGATTTTTTTTAAATAAAATTTTTTTTGTTTATGAAGGGGGGGTGGGGGGGGGGGGGATTAATACCCATGCTCCAGGATCTGGAGTACCCATTGGTCTAACCGTAACGAGATACTCTGATATAGGTAAAAGATGACTCGACTTCCCACTAGCCAATCCAAAGTGGTTTTGCAGAGGCGTCTAGGTTGGGTAACATGATGTCCCTGAGGCACTCTATGCTGTTGGTCAGGGGCCTGTAAGCTGTTGGCCAGGGCCCTGGAAGCTGTCGTTCTGATCCCCGCCTGCGATGGTTGTTGCAGCGGAGGCATTTGTTGGCATCTCTGGTGATATCCCCTGATGAAGCCTTGAAACTAGCACTACTGTTAGAAAAACTGCCGAAATGGTTGAGTTAGTCCCAGATAACGGGTGGTGACCTTGTTCTCTTTAAATCGTTAGTGCCGAGTCGGCCTTCACTCCAAAATATTCTAAGCCATCAAAGGGCATGTCCATAAAGGACTGTTTCACATCCAAATGTATTCCAGACTGGCCTAGGTACTTTGCAGAGTCTTGCCCATCCAAAATTAGCTGCCGCAAAGTCGGTCTAATGTCTTCCGGGACAGCTGGCAAAACGTCTGTCACCCTGTCCCACAACATAGGTAGGTACCTGCCTAGGAAGCATGAGGTATTAAGGGACCTTAGGGCGAGACTCATACCAGAGAACACCTGTTTTGCAAATGGACTTCCTGTTGGGTGGAGTGGTAGAAAAAGTATTAGGGTCTAGGCGACCTGACGATGCCTGTACCACCAAGCTCTATTGGGTGGGATGCTTGTGCAAAATGTCTGTGTCTCCAGGGGCAAGCCAAGGTCTTCTCGCCACTGGTCTAATTAATGGAAGGCAAGATCCTGTTTTCGCCTATGTGCCCACCCGAATGTCAAAGTGTTAATGTCAAAATGTTAAAGTTAATAAGGTTGCTTGGCATGGGCCAGTGGCACGGTTAGCTTCAGAGCAGTGTAGCACGATACAGAAAGAAAGGAACTGACATCAGTGCTCAGAAGTGGCTCATTAATGGGGCCCCAATGTCTTACCCAGAGTGGAGAGCATCCAATGCGGAGATGCACGATACAACCTGTGAACATGTGAGGAAATTGTTGAAAAGTTACTGGACCCACCCTGGCTCCTGAGGAAATTCACAAGGTGAAGAATCAATGGTCAGGAGACTATCAGAATTACCATTATTTGCAGAGAAATAGAATAAAGTTAAATCCAACTTCTTTTGACTATCCAAACATTAGAAAACATATTTTATCCCTGACAAAGTCCCCATCATGGGTCTCCTGAATCGACCTGTACATTTTGAAACAGGTCAGTACTGACATCAGAAACCCAGAACTCACTTTACAACACATTCAATCAGCTGATACTGAGTGGTAAACACATTAATATCTGAAACACATCTTAACTGGATAATTTCTGCTATAGTAGACTTTCTTTATACGCAAGAAAACATCTATGCGTTCGAAGAGAATTGAAATTAATACTTACAGATAATCAATTTACAGCCTATTGTGTAGCAGATTCACATATTGCACACGCTCGGACCATTGATTATTAGGTTAAGACTATTGCTTTTCTTTCAAAATATTTTTTAATTTTTGCAGCTTCCTCCAATTACTCTTTATCGTATTCTCTGAAACCCAAGCCCACAGAAGAGCCTAGACTTCACTCCAGATTACATATATGTTTTCCCGGTTCGAAAAAGGAGTTTGTAGATTTGCATAAATCTCCATACTGTTGTTTGGCTACTTTCATGCCTCCAGTGAGAAACAAGTGATTCTGAAACCCCCCCAAAATTTATTTTTAAATGTAAATAACGTTTTCCATTTGTGTACAGTATATGTATATACCACACAAATGCTTCAGGTAGCTTGGATAAAGTTGTAGAATGTGAAACAGCATACCCATTTCGAAATTCCTACATTTGGTGCATTTTTAGGGCTCGCGCAGCGAGAGCCCTTTTGTGTGGGGTTCCAATTCGGAGCCTGGAATCGCACACGCTCGTGCGTGTGCTTTTCCTTTTGGCTTCCGTGATTGGCCTTTGCGTGCGTGTTTTTCTGAAAGACAGCACGCAATAGGCCAAAGGCGGGTGCATTGCTCCGTCCATGGCCTATTGGTGTCTGACATGCGCACCAAAGGCCGTGTGGTTTCAATTATCGTGCCCAGACACGGCGTGATAATGGAAACCACATGTTCGCTGTGGCACGCGCGCACCACTCGCAGGCGTTTTTTTTTTCAATAGCGTTCGTGAAATCGCATTGGTGTCCCGAAACCCTGCCATCTCTTACGAGCCATCCTGGTTTGGAAATAAATGCGGCAGCAACAGAAACACTATTCCCATCCTTCTGAAATACCTTATTACCCCTAGGATAATCATACTTATTAATGCTAAAGTACAATTCAAGTGGGAAACTCAATGGGATATTTATTGCCACTTGGACATGCTGTTTCGGCATCTACAAATAAAACGAAATATATTATTATTCTCTCCAGCACAATCACCACCCCTCCCCCCCCTCCTCCCCACACACACACACCTACCTACAGAATACTGGTAGTGAGGATGGGTCTTGGGCTAAAAAGTGCAGCTCTTGCTTCTTTCTCTCAGCTCGCCTCAGGGCACTGCCAGGCTCGGGGGCGTGCTCTCAGCAGTCCCACCCGGGTCCAGCCTACTTAGGCCACGCCCAGCTCACTTCACTTCACTTCATTGAGACTCAGCCGTCAGGAGGCCAATCAGTGGAGCTGGATTGTGCAACTGCTAAACCTGGGCGGCCGGCCAAGCACTGAGAGTATACTCAGAGTTCGAAGAGAGCGGTCCTAGCGGAGAGGAAGAATAGTGCTGAGCGTAAGGAGAGGCTCCGTTATTAGAATACTGCTGACTCAGCATCTTGCACTTTGTATGGTGTGTGTGTGTGTGTGTGCGCGCTGCGTGCAATCCATTGCGACTCACTTTTTTATACCAATAAGGTGGTGATTTCAGGGCACACAGGAATGTAGCCTTCAACAAGAGCCACCCCCAACTGCACACACTGCCACTGGTGCGGAGAATGTGCTTCAGGAGTTTTGCTCTGTATGTAAATAGACCACCCTACACTGGACGGGCCCTTTAAGAGACACTGGCAAGACTCATTATGTCACACTACACCTCAAACACTAAGCTGACATCAAAGGAAGCTGCATTCTCGAACGTCTATTGTGGGTGATTGTAAGAGATGCAGGATCTGAACAATGGGAACTGCGCTTCCTCTTCACTGGATGGTCCCTGTAAGACACAGACAAGACTCATGATGTCATACTACAGCACCTCACACCCTCAGCTGGCATCAAAAGAAGCAGCAATCAGGAACGTCTATTGTGGGTGATTGTTTAGAGATGCAGGATCTAGCAAACAGAACTGCGCTTTCTCTACACTGGATGGCCCATTAAGAGCAGTATAGCACACTTATTGTTTCAGAAGGGTTCAATGGGGACCATAGAAGGCCCCAACGCAGACTGCGTTTTGAGACACGACCCTTCTCTGCTGCACACCAGGTGTCGGACCAATACCTCACAGGCACTGCCCAGTTTTATGCCTGAATCCCAGCTAACCCGCAGAGCTGGGAATACATGATCTTGGAGTATTGTGTGGGACAGGGAACAGACATCCCGTGTGAATGTCGTCACAGAAAGGAATTGATGTGTTTCAATGACACTCCCATCCTCCTCACCGTGACTTTATTCGACCAGCACGAGTCACAGTCAGAATGTTTTAACTATTGTATCGCTTAAAAAAATAAGCATTTGCAATGCAATAGGCCTCGCAGTTGTGAGAGTTTGAGCTATTGGCATTGTAAATGGCAATGCCTTTTCTTTACGTGTTGGTTTTTAAAACATAAAAGGCATTGTCATTTACAGTGCCAATAGCTTAAAATCTCCCAAATGTGCAACTATTGCATTGCAAATGCTTGTTTTTTTAAAAGGAACGGGAGGAGACAGGTTACTCCGAGACAAAACAAGAGTCATCTGGGCACAGCAGTGGTGTAACGAAAGCGGAGGTGGCCCCCCTGCAAGGTACACAGAGAGGCCTGCTCCAGGTTTAACCTGGAGCTCTAAGGCCTTAGTACTGTGCTGAGGGGGGCCCTTTCAGCTCAGGCTCCCCCCCCGCACCACAGGGGATGCGGGGCCTGTGTTACGCCCCTGGGGCATAGTGGTGCATGCCTGTATTTGCGGTAGCATATTAAATCCAGACCTACTGCCTATGCCAAACAGTGCTCCTGGTGAAATGAGTGTCTCTTCCGAGAAATGAAGGCATCCTCCCACTGAAAGCACCGAAGGTCTGCTGAGAAGTGCTTTTGAGCTGAAAGCATTGCAGGTCTGCTGAGAAGTGCAGTTACAATCCAACAGAAAGCATGATAGGGCTGCTGAGAAGTGCCAGTACGCTCCCACTGAAAACATTGCAGGTCTGTTTAGAAGTGCAGGTACTCTCCCACTGAGCGTATTGTAGGTCTGCTGAGGAGTGCAGTTACTGTCCCACTGACAGTATTGCAGCATCCTGGTTACTAAGCCAGTGGGCGGGAATGAATGGGACAGTGATGACTGCGTTACATAATGTTACATAACACCATGACGTTGCGTTTTATATAGCGCTTACTACATCACTCTGGCCAACATAACGCATCATCTCTTAAAATCAAGCAAAACACTGCGCAGCAAGAAGCCGGTGCTTAACATCACACGAGGAATGCAGCTATTAAGCCTCTGTATGGAGAGAGTGGCGTGCTGCATAAATGCCCTACAGCATAGCATACATATTAGCCGTATTTTTTTTATGTTTAGGTAATAAGCGTACCATGAAACACAGGGTGAAATTAAGCCCCTGTATGGAGAATGCGGCGTGTTGCACACCTGCCCTATAGCATACCGTGAGTACCTTCTGTTGAAACAACTGCGAGAGGGAAGTTGCAGGCATTCTTTGAGTTGATGTTTGTGCTCAGGACAACATGTTCATGACTGCTGTTGTAAAACATGGCACATGGCTCTGCTGTGTATTATTATTAAATAAAGTTGGACAAAAACAGTGATGAAAAAGGTTCTTTGGGGACTGCTTTCAATTACAACAAGCATTTCAAAGAAAAGCCAGGCGGAAAACAATTAGTAACAGGATACTAGTTTAACCCAGGACAGCAGCCCCTGGAAAGGCCATAAATTCCAGTAGCAGATGAGCAAAAGAGAAGTGAAAGCTCTAACCAACAAGGAATGCAGCTGATAACCTCTGTATGAAGAGAGTGAGGCGCTGCACAAATAAAATGCACTAAAACATACCATATATATTAGCCACTTTTTTTATGTTTTAATATGTTTTGGTCATGAGAAAACCGGCAAACACAGGGTCAAATTAAGCCCTTGTATGGAGAGCTGGCAAGCAGACGGTGTGTACACAATTTGGTAGTGAGAGGGGAACAGGGTGCAGGCGCTGGTGGGAACGGTGTGCAGGCCTTGGTGGGGGGACTGGGGGTCTACTGAAGAGGCCTCTGTAATATGTGAGGGATTTAAAAAGCAGAATTTAGTATTAAAACATCTGTGCTTCTGACTTTTTGGGAATTAAACAAAGCTCTGCTGTGTATAGTACCAGCATTTTCGACCCAAAGGTATCTGAGCGCTTTAAATGAGCGCCAGTTGCATTACAGACCGGCACATTCCTTTTTGTTGGGCACGGTGATGTGCCCAGAATCACAGGATGCTTATACCTCCCTCAGACTCAATCCTGGTTCCCCAGCTTCAAGGTCGGCTGCTCTGGCCGTTAAGCCATATTCTGGTGCTAGTGAGGGGGAACTGGCTGTAGGACTGTGCGAACACACTCTAAGTGGACCAAACCTTGTTCAAGGCAGGATCCACAGCCTCCCATGAGAAACTGAAGAACTTCTGAATGGAAGCTTTTGCACTGAACACTCATGGGTTAATGCGCCTGCTGATAAGATCTGATTGGTGGGAATGGTGTCTACTGAAGCTGGAAGGAGAACGACAGCCCTGCTCAAGTTAAGGGCACTTACTTTATCATGCGGAAATGATGAGTTACCGAGTCGGCGCTGTAGGTGATTGGGTTCCAGTAGATCTTTGCAGCATAAGAGAATATTACGCGTGCCTAAAAATAAACGAGTCCGTTGGGGTTGAGTAGTCCTGAGAACATTTATTTACCTTGGAGGTTGCAACACTGGCAAGACAATCTACCTTAGTTAGCTCTGCATTCATGCAGGACACTGAGGGGCAGGGTGCTGGGAACAGATGCCCTCGGAATGACTGTGCGCCGTGGCTCTCTGCTTCACAGCCCTTGTGAAGACTTTTCTTATCTGCTTGTTAAATGAACAAGCAGATAAGAAAAGTCTGCCGTGAAGAGGTCACCCTTAATGTTTTTTCCGTGCTTCTGGGTTGCTGGCTGTGACAAGGGCTGAGTGAAAACAGATGCGCAGGTCACGATGGGCAGCATCACTAAACTGCAAGGGTGTCAACAAAAGTGACAGCCAGCAAACCAAAAGCACGGAAAAAACATTAATCACAACTAAATCCAATTGGAAACGGTCGAGACACAGGGGCGTGGATTGAAGTCCCCTTCTTTCATACGGTTTACTTAACCTCCGCTTGTCCGTCATGAGCCACGGCGCTCCGGTGCTCATGACTAGCTCAGCTGGTCATGAGCCGTGGAACGCTCGCATGCGGGGATAATTCCCCTGCTGTGCTGAGCGTTCCACGGCAGGTAATGCACCTGTGACGAGCTGAGCTCGTCATGAGCACCGGAGCGCCGTGCCTCATGATGAGCTCAGCTCGTCATGAGCATGCGGGTGCTGTGCGCGCCCCCCCAGCACAGCGGGGGATTAACCCTCGCAGCGAAGGGGTTAAACTCTCGCAGGCGAGAAACACATGCGTGCTCCAATGCCAGGCTCAACCTAAAAATATTGGAAGAAGACAAAACGTCATCAGCTTTGTGCTGTGCCCTTACCACACATGCACCCAGTGACGTAAATCCATTCAATGGAAAGTTCAAAGGTACCCGTAATTCGATCGTGCACTTCTGTGGAGAGGGGGTCTCGCGAGATATAGCAGCACGTATGTTTTTATTTTACTACTTTCCTAACTGTACCAGCTGCTAAAATACCAGCTAACTGAACGCAATCCAAAGTCCCACAAACACTGTACTTTTCTATACACTGCAAAGCACTCTGGCAGCTCCTGAGGGAGACAATGTGTATTAAGTGCAATACCGTGTGGCCCTTTCCTTGGATATCAACACTCTTTCATGGGGAGCTAGAGGTGCGACAGGAAAGGAAATCTTATCCCACGGATAAGCCATCAGAGGTGACTGAGTTAGCGGCCTCTTCAGCACACTTCAAGGATTTTCTATACATTGTATGAAAACAAGTTACTTACATGTAACTTTGGTTCCCCAGTATTGGAAACTTTCATAGAACTTGTTTTCTTGCCCCAGTATTGGAACTTTCATAGATTTCCATGCTTTGTATCAGAGTAGCTAGCAGTAAGCCACCAGTGCACATTTTGCTACAAGTGTATTACAAAGTCACAGCATAACTGTGTGTATATATGTGTGTATATATATATATATATATATATATATATATATATATATATTATACCTCGTAAAAAAACATGATACAAAATGTGCAATCATAGGAAGGAGGGATAGAAGGGAAAGCACACCTCTCATTGAAAAAGATTCCTCAGGACTGCTTGTCCTACTGCCGCTTCGCTCCTCAAAGAGTCCAGGCAGTAATGCTTTGTGAAAGTATGGACACTGCTCCATGTGGCTGCCCTACAAATGTCTCTTATAGGGACTCCAGCGAAGAGAGCTGCTGAAGATGAAACTGATCTTGTGGAGTGAGCTCTTACATGTCTCTCCAGCGGCTTTCCTGCCGCTGTGTGGCAAAAATGAATTGCACTTGAAATCCAGCGTGAGATTCCTTGTTTCGAGAGAGGAAGTCCTTTCCTGGGTGCACTAAAAGCCACAAAAAGTTGAGATGATTTTCTGAAATCCTTTGTGCGTTCAAAGTAAAATTTGAGACCTCTCTGGACATCCAAGGAATGCAGAGACCGTTCTGCAGGGGAAGTAGGCAGAGGAAATAATGATTTTAAAACCACTGGCTCGTTCAAGTGGAAATCCGAAGGGACCTTTGGAATAAATTTCGGATTGGTCCTTAAAATCACAGTGTCTTTATTTAACTGAAGAATGGGTTCTAGAATGGATAGAGCTTGTAATTCTCCTACTCTCCTAGCTGAAGTGAGGGCTTAAAGGAGAGCTAATTTCCAAGACAAATTTTTTAAGTCCACCCTATGGATTGGCTCGAATGTAGATCTCATGAGATAAGCCAGAACCAGGTTGAGATTCCAAGTCGGGGGTGGTGGACGCACTGGAGGAAAAACCCTGAACTGTTTGATAATTCTGGCTGACCAGAGAGAAGGACCCAAAGCTGATCTTCTGTATCTTGAAATAGCCGCCAGATGGACCTTAACAGAAGAATGAGAAAGACCTGATCTAGCCAGCGATAGAATGTAAGGCAGTGTCTGATGAGGGGCTGAAGAGAATGGATGGATGCGTTCCCGATGTCACCACAGACAGAAGTGCTTCCATTTAGCACGATAAGTTTTATTTGTACTTGGTGCGCGTACTTTACTTAATATCTCCCTACATTCCTGAGGGATATCTAGGCTGTGGAATTCTCTGAGCAGAGGAGCCAGGCCTTCAAATGAAGAGAGCCCGGATCTGGATGTACTACCTGTCCTTGGGACATTGCCAATAGAGATGAAATGGGACCCAGGCGAAATGGATGGTCCTGAGATAGAAGAAGCTCTGTGAACCAGAATTGGCGAGGCCTCGCTGGTGCTATTAAGATCATCCGGCAAGGTTCCATCTTTATTTTCCCGAGTAGTCGTGGGATTAGGGGAATTGGAGGAAAGGCGTAAACAAATGCGCCTAACCAAGACATCGAAAGAGCATTCCCCAGTGATCCTCGATGGTGATCCCTGCTTGCATAGAGACGGCATTTCCGGTTCTCTGGAGTCGCAAACAGGTCTATTGTTGGAGTTCCCCAGAGTTGAAATACTTCCTCCAGAATGACTTGATCCAATTCCCACTCGTGAAAAGGCGATTTTAGATGACTTAAAGTGTCTGCTTTTGTGTTGAGAGTGCCTGGTAGATGCTCTGCTGAAAGAATTACCTTGTGGAGAATCGCCCATTCCCATATCTCCTGGGCTTCCTTCGAGAGTGATCTCGTACCTCCCTGTTTGTTTATGTAATGCATGGCCGTTGTGTTGTCCGTCCTGTACTGTTCGCGTGTTGAACTTTCGTCCTGAAAGCTTGCAAGGCTAGGCGAACCGCTCTGAGTTCTAAGAGATTGATATGAAGAAGACGCTCTTCTGCATTCCAGTGATTGCTGACTCGGAGGTCCTTAAGACAGCGCCCCAACCTTCCATTGAGGCATCTGTGGTTAGAATCAGAGGGGATGGAGCCATTCTGAAAGAGATCTTTTGAGATGTTCTCCTAGATAGTCCACCAACCAGCCGCTTTTCTCATGAGAGGAGTGATCCTTATCTTGTCCTCGAAAGAACCTTCCACCTGGCGCCATCGTATGTCTAGCTGTTCTTGCAAGGGACGCATTCTCAGTCTGCAATGCGAAACTAATGGTATGCAAGATGAGATCGATCCTAGGAAAGACTTGTATGACGAACTGTCAGGAATCGCCTTCTTCAGAGCAGATTAGCTTCTTTTGTTTTTCTTCCGTAGGAAAAGCCTTGCAGCTTCTTGTATCCTGAATGGCACCCAGGAACCTGACCCTTCTGGATGGAACAAAGACTGATTTTTCCTTGTTGAGATTTAGACCCAGGTGATTGAAAAGTTGGATGTAACTTTCGACTGCCCTTGTCGTTGTTTGAGACGATGGAGCCTTTATTAACTAGTCGTCTAGGTAAGGGAAAACCTCTAGCAATTGTTTTCTTAGGAATGCTGCTACCGGGGCCAACACCTTCGTGAATATCCGCGGCGCGTAACCGAGCCCGAACGGTAGTACTTTGAACTGAAAGTGGCTCTTGGCTACTGTGAAGCGTAAATATTTTCTGTGAGCTGGGTGGATCGGTACGTGGAAATATGCATCCTGGAGATCCAGAGTCGCCATGTAATCCCCTGGATTTAGAAGACGCAAGACGTCTTGAAGAGAGACCATTCGAAAAGAGAGTTTTATGAGATAGGTGTTGAGCTCCCTCAGATCTAAGATTGGGCACCACTTTTCCTCCGTCTTGTGAATGAGGAAAAATCTGGAATAGAACCCTTCTCCTCTTTGAGAGAGTGGCACTGGTTCTATCTCTGCTTTGTTGAGCAGATGACAAACTTCGAGACGGAGAAGATGCAGATGTTTTGACTCTGTGGCGCGAGGGGCTCTGGGAGGTGGGAGGTTTTGGAATTCTAATGTGTGGCCAAATTGAACGATATTCAGGACCCACCGATCTGTTGATATGATCTTCCAGCAATCGAGAAAATGTGTAATCCTGGCCCCTAACAATGTTACAAGGAGTGGAGGACCAGTAGGCAGAGCCAGGAAGCCGCTACTGGCGTTTTGAGGTGTCTCTCCCCTGCCGTCCTTGTCTACCTCTGGAAGATTGGCGAGCGAAAGACGCAGATTGATTTTGCCGCTGAGAATATTGAGGTTTAAATGATTGAGAGGACTGTGAATAGGAAGAGTAGCGTTGTTGATAACCTCCCCTATAAGTAGAGAATCCTTTACCTCTCGCACCCCTGAAAGGTACTTTTCGATATTGAAGTGTGGCCAAAGATTTCACTGTTTCTGTATCTTTTTTAATGTCTTGTAAAGCATCATCTACATGCTTGACAAACAGCATATCCCCATCGAAGGGCAGATCCAGAATTTTATTCTGCACCTCCGGGCGAAACCAGGTACATCTCAGCCAACCCTGACGCCTCAGGACCGCTGAACCAGCTAAGGCGCGAAAAGCGGTTGTAGCAATGTCCATTGCACAATCTATAATCTCAGATGAAGATCGTTCACCTTCTTCTACGATCTTCCTCACTTCCGTTTCGGAGCTATCAGGAAGCTGATCGATGAAAGGGGAAAGATCGCACCACATTTGGCGATCATATCGTCCCAAAATCGCTAGAGAGTTCGAGAGCCTAACAAGGAAGCTAGACATAGAGGAGAACCTCTTGCCTACATTGTCCAGCGCCTTCCCTCTTTGTCTGGCGGTGCTGTCAGGGGTGCCGCAGGTTCCTTGACTTTCTTTGGGCCGCCTGAGAAATAACAGAGTCCGGTTTAGGTTGTCCAATAAGACAGGCAGGACTGTCGTCCGGAGCTTTATATTTTTTCTCCAGGCATGCTAGAACTAGAGTCACAGTTGCTGGAGACTGCATTACCTTCTTGCCTTCAATCCAAACATGCTCTACAATGGGTATGGAACAAATGGATTTTTTGTAGGGCTCTTTAAAATCATAGAGGAAACAGTTTGATTGTGACACAGGTACAGGAAAACCAAATCTTTTTGATGACCTTTCCATCAGATTATGGAAACCTATGTCCACAGGAGGCGAATCCACCGGGTCCGGAGATGGTGAAGCCGGATCAGGGATAACATTATCGTCCCATTCTGTGTTAGGATCTTGGGTCGGTTCCACATTCTGGTCCTCATCTGATGAATCATCATCAGGTACTGTCACTATATCATGCCCTTCTATCAAAGGTTGTTCTCCCTGCCTTTGAGAGGTTGATGAAACAGAAACATGAGGTTGCTGATGTGGTGGCGGAGGAGGTTGCTGAGGTGGTGGCAGAGGAGGCTGTATGGTTCCGGAGGTGTATGATGGGAACCTCCTCTTGTAATCCAACAACATTAGTCGTAGATCATCTATAAGTGAAGATGGCACGACAACCATACCTTGTCCTGATGGTTCCTGATATGTCTCACGTGGGGTGAAATGAGTTTCTGGATGATGCTGATCCAGATACTCTTTGGATCGTTGACGGTGTCGTCGACGAGGGAATCATTGTCATTGGAAGCGACGTCAACGGCGAAGTACTCGTTGACGGAGGGCTGATCGTCGACCGTACCGTCAACGTCATGATCATCATCGCCGTAGCCATCGACGTCGTCGACACTATCGTCGGTGACATCACCGTCGACGTGGTTAGTCTCGTCGACGTAGGATGTCGACGGAGTCATCGGCGAAGCACTCGGCAATAGGCCCATCGACGGAGCAGAAATTGAAACCATTTGAGATTTTGACGTCAATGTAACTGAGGAGATTGTCGTCGACGGATTAATTTTCTTCTCTCCCTTCGCTTCCTGAGGCGTACTCGAAGGTTTCTTGAAGATCTTCTCCTTTTCTTATGGCAAAGGGACAACAGAAAGGCCTTGACTTGCCTTTTTTCCAAATGATGCCTCAGGAAGAAGTCCCGCTTTCTCCTTTGGGTGGTGAGGAGATTTTTTTGGGACTAAGCCTTTTAGACCTCCTTTTGAGAGGCTTTAGCAGAAGGTTCGGCTGAAGTAGAAGGGGAAGACCTACCCCTTTTTGTAGACCTCCTCGAAGACATAGCTGAGGAAGAATCTTCACTGTCACTAGACAGAACCTCCTTCCGAGACTTCATGTTCTGTAGCCAAGTCAGAAGTCTTCCTTCTCGGTCTCCCAGAGTTTTGGTCGAGAAGGTCCTGCAGATCTTACACTCAGGGGCTTTGTGATCTGGGTATAAGCAATAAATGTAATATTTATGCTCATCTTTATGCTCATCTTTGACATACAGCCTCTTCTTTGAGCAAGTAGCACAAGTTTTGAATAAAGCTTTCTTTTCAGACATTGAAGAGAAAAAGATGTAGAAATGCAAAGTTGAAGAGAAAACCGAGCAGAGCTCAGTGGAGACTCCCTTAGCACAACGTGCGGTAGAAAATCTGAGGCTCTCAGGAGGGTTCTATGGGGTGAGGCGAATCTGATTGGCTGTTGCAAAATGATGGTCTCTTTTACAAAAAGAGGTAGATAGGCTACAAAATGAGATGTGGCTTAGGCCCTACTTTCTCTTTTGTACATACTGCTATGGTATTTTCTATTTACCGAGGCTCCCAGGCTGACGACGGGGAATGATACAAAGCATGGGAATCTATGAAAGGTGCAATACTGGGGCAAATAATTTCCTGCAGGCATGCTGCAGTACCATCTTTATATATTTTTTTGCCTTTCGATGAAAGATGACTCCATGTACTATGTACTATATACAGAACTTTCTCCGACACTGACATTCTGGCAATCAGCGTTTTTGACTGAATGTTGGCATAGATGATGTCAGGGACCTTTGTTAAACAGTGCCAGTGTGGCTGATATATCACTGCAGTGAGCACAATACCCCCTGCAGAGGAGAAACATGGGGTGGGTGCAGACTGAGGTGTGGTGTCGGGTTTGTTGAAATGCATGCTACAGGACAGAATACACAACATAGCCTCGAAGATGGGGACCCCCGTCTTACCTCTCAGAGTGTGGCCTTCTCTCACTTTGGGGTCGAACTCCGCAGACAGGATTCGGTCGATGAAGAATTTGAGGTTTTTGCTGGCCGGGGGGGGGGGCTGTGCTGAACAGCCCATGGTGTAGCGCCCTCCAGGAGAGCCGGAGGCTAGCCAGGGGTGCTGGTGGTAGGCGGAGAGCGAGGACTGCCGAGGACTGTAGGGGTCCACGGGAGAGGAGGCCTGCAGGTGCGAGGGGCCCGGCTGTAGGCCCTCAATCGCTTCCTCGCCAGCCTGCAACTGGTGCCGGGAGTGCAGGATTTCAGCAGTGCAGGTTTTCGGCGATGCAGGATGGCGCCGGCTTCTTGGCGCGATCCTGTGCTGGGTAGCAGAAGGCGGACAAGAGGCTGAAGGAGGAGGAGTAGAAGGGGGCCAGTCCGGCCGCCGTAGTGTGCATGGCCCGAGCCTGGAAGTTAGTAAAACAAGACAGTGCCATCTCATCTCCTCCTGTGATGCCTCCTTTTGCCACTCAGCCTTAGGGGGAATCTAGTGTCTCAAGGGGAGCTTTCTAGCATCCTGTATGCCTGCCATGCTCATGACAATCTTGGATGCAACCCATGGAATTTATTTAGATGCATTCCGATAGACTAGTGCAGCCTACTTCACAATTGCTCATCAAGTGAGCCTCCATACAATTGGCAGAAATGCCAACTGTGACAAAATGGGGGGCGTGGTCTCGGAGGCGACCAAGATGGACGCCTCTGGTTGAAGCTCTGCCGGTCGGGCGCGCTTTTCTTTACTTTTGTCCGATGTAGGAGTGACCTGACAAGCCCGGACACTACCCATCCGTGCCCGGGGACGTGCTGCACACATCGCCCGGGCTGATGAGCCGATGAGCAGAAAAGATCCGCCCAGAAGGAGCTCCGGAGTCCGAGGTGCCCGTGATGACGCTGAGGCCTGCGCGGTGAGTCTGTGACGCTGGGGTGGTGAGGGCCTGCCGTGGCCTGCCTCTCCCTTCCGCCGCTTGCTTCCCGCCCGCCGCTCTCTCCGGTTTGGGTTCCGGACCTGGGGCGAGCCTTGGGTCTTCGCGGCCTGGTGTGATCCCTGAGGCAGGGACCTCGAGTTTCGGGGTTGGCGGGCCGGGGGGTGGGGCTGCGGGGGGTTTGGGCCGTGGGCTGGGGGCTGGTATCTGGGGCTGCGCCGGGGCAGCCGGGGCTGTGTGGGCTCTCCCCCCTCGGCGCCCGTGGGTTAGCTGCCTCCTGCGGCAGTTGGCAGTCCGCGCTGGTGCTCCCCTGGCGTTTGGGTCCCCGTCCCCGCTTTGGCTGTGGGTCTCCCTGAGGGCGTTGGAGCCTGAATTGGGCCCTGGCCTGCCGTGGCGCTGCTGCCTGCTCCTGCTTTGCCGATGTTGGCCGATCTGCCTGCTTTCCCGGACCACGAGTCCCTGCCTGCTTGGGGCCCGTTTCTGGCTGCGACTGGCATGGTGGATGCCCTGCTCCTTGCCGTTTGAGTTGCGACCAGTCATGGCCTAACACCTCGGCTGTGCCTTTGCCTTGGTGCCCACTCTTGACCGGCGGCTATTGGACTACGCCTGGTAACATTGCCTGCTGCCTTTCCTGTCGCCTGCTGGGTTGGCCTGCTTACTGTTGGTTGCGACCTGGCTGCCTCCCCTGTATGCCCGGTGCGGATTGTCGATCACTGTTAGGGGACGACTCTGTGCCTGGCCGCCCATGTGGATTTGCTGCATGACCCCTCTAGTCTCTACTGCCTGGTCTGCACAGTCACCGCCAAGTCAGCACTGTGTGGTGTTCTCTTGCTGAGCACGGGACCTTCCCCCCCATAACTTCCTGCGACAATGGTGAAGAAAGACCCCAAACAGCCCAAGCTCCAGTTCTACAAAGCCTTGGGCGCCGCCACAGAGACCCCGGCTGACCAGAGGACGGAGGTCCCGGCCCTCCAGGACGTGGAAGGTTCGTTATCCCTAGTGGCAGCCATGCTGGCGGAGATGAGAGCGGGGTTTAAAACTCTAGAAGGCCGTTTCGACGACCTGAACACCAAGTTAGCGGGGATAAATACAAAGATCCAAGTTCATGACCAAAGATTGGATGTGGTCGAGTCCAGGGTCTCTGACAGAGGACGGGGCCTCCTCCTCCTTAAAGCGGTTGAAACGAGTGGAGAAGATCCTTAAAGATGCGGGGCCTCCTCCTCCTTAAAGCGGTTGAAACGAGTGGAGAAGTTCCATAAAGATGTCGCCATCAAAAACCAGGATTTGGAGGCCAGGAGTCGCCGCAACAACATTCGAATCCTTGGCGTTCCGGAATCGACATCCACTGGCCGTATGGACACATTTGTGGAGCAGCTACTATCGGATCTTTTTGCCAGGGACTCCTTCACCTAGGGCTTTGTGGTCGAACGGGCCCACAGATCCTAAGCCCGGTCAACGTCCTAGGCCCATCATCGCCAGGCTTATTAACTTTCGTGATCACGACACTGCTTTGCGTACAGCTCGTGACCTTGGAGAGGTCCAGTGGCAGGGTAGCAGACTCTCGTTTTTTCCAGATTTTACCATCATGGTGCAGGAGGCCAGGCGCAAATTCCAGGGGGTCAAGGCTACGGCAAGGAACTTGGGCCTGCGCTATGGTATGCTTTATCCTATTTGATTGCGAGTGGATGTAAATGGCAGAGCGCGGGTGTTCGACATTCCAAACGAAGCGCAGGAATTCCTTCGTGATTATAAAAAGGACCATATGGCTGGCTCTGAGGGCCCGAGGTCGTCTTCCCCTCAGACGCAGGCCTCACAGTCTAGTGTGGACCTCTTCTTCCCTCCCGGGACAGGTCGACTGCCTTTTGTATCATGATGCTCCTTTGATGTGTCCTATTAATGATGTTTCCTTCATATGTGCCACTCCGCAACATTGAGTATTTGATTACTGTTTAGCCCGACCGGCGTGGCGTTGCCATGACCCGTGGTGTACACCACTGTAGTTCTCTTTATTGTTTTGATGCTGCACTTAGTTTCCTCTGATCCGCTCACTTTGCTTAGTTTTTTGTCCTTTAAGTGCACAGGATGTTATGTTTGGGTCTGCCTCTTCTTGGGATGTAAGAGGTTGGGTGGGGGGTGGTGGTGGGTTTGTTCTTTGTTTAATGTTGGTTCTTCCAGCTTGCAGAAGAAGACGATTATTTTGTGGAATATGATACATGCACGCACTACTTGGATAGTTTTGATGCAGTTTGGATGGTACAGCTAGGGAATTTGCCCGGTCCTTCCGGGCTCATTGTTAACATGGAATGTGCGTGGTCTGAACAATACCAAGAAACGCAGACAAGTGCTGAATTATGTAGCTCGACACAAGGTTGATGTCCTTTTCATGCAGGAAACTCACCTGTCTGGCAAAGACGGTGCCTCGATGGCTTCTGGCTGGGGCCCCCACAGGTTTTTTTTTTAATTATAGTAGATATGCGCGGGGGTCTCTATTTTCATACATAAACGAATTCAGTTTGCACACTAACACATATCAGGACTCTGATGGCAGTTTCTTAATCATTACTGGGCTGCTGTTGGGACACAAGATCTCCCTGGTGGGAGTGTACGGTCCGAACACTGACTCCCCCTCTTTTTTTCACTCCTTATTGACTCGCCTCCTCTCGATTGACACAGGGCTTCTGATCATGGGTGGGGACTTTAATCTCCTGATGGACCACACTAGGGATAGCACTGCTACATGCCCCGACACCAAACCCCGCGCCCGATCAGCACTTAATGAGATTTGCGCGCAATACTCAGTGACGTGGAATCCCATCTACACACACAAAACCCTGCTGGGTTCCACAATACTTGGTCGAGGATTGACTATTGGCTGGTCTCCCCCGGGGTGGCGGGTTGGATTGGGACAGTCCTGACTCTTCCCAGCACCCTATCCGACCACTCCCCAGTGGTCTTACAATTACACATTCCCCGAGCGGGTGGCTTTGAGAGGCAGTGGCGATTCCCAGGCCGTGCCTTGTTGGATCCCGTTTTCAACGAAGAAGTTAGACAGGCTATTACAGACTATTTTTACTTGAACACCGGGTCTGTCGACACATGGGCAGTCTTATGGGAGGGCTTCAAAGCTTATATTAGAGGGGTCTGCAGCTCGAAGCACGCTGGTGTCTTGCGAGATCTGCGTTCCACTTTAGGCCGTATCGAGAGGGATATTGCCGCTATAGACTGCAAATTGCTTGCTACTCCCTCTGAATCCATTAATGCACGTCGTCTTGAGCTGTGCGTGGAGTTCAGAAACGACGCCGACAGGGAGTTGTTGTTCCTTAACAAACATTGCGTAGCATGTCGGTATGGTGAAGGTGAGTGCCCGGGTAGGCTCTGGCCAACACATTGCTGCCCCCCCGTGGCCCCACATACATTGTTTCCGTGACTGGGCCCGATGGCTCTCCCTTGCATTCCACCCATGATGTTTGCAATTTATTTCTTTCCTATTATAAATCCCTTTACACCTCTCGCCTATCCGGGGATTCTAGCCACCAAGAGTTTTATATATCTGAGGTAGCTCTGGATTACCTGGAGCATTACATGCAGGACTTTATGACTCCCATCACCACTGATAGCATAGTTGAGGGCTATCGACGCCCTACGTGCCTCATCGGCTCCTGGGCTCGACGGCTTATCTGCCGACTTTTATAAGGCATATAAAGACATACTGGTGCCGCGTTTGGTGGAGGTTTACGCCGAGGCTCTTGAAACTGGTATCCTCCCCCCGACATTCCGAGAAGCAGTGATCATCCCATTACTCAAACCAGGGAAGGACCCCATGCTCTGTGGCTCTTATAGGCCGCTATTTCTGTTAAACTTGGATTATAAAATCCTGGCCAAGGTTATAGCCATTAGATTATCATTATTGATGGAATTCATTATTTCCCCGGTGCAGTCTGGCTTCGTCCCTCGTCAGTCCACCTTGCTCCACCTCCGGACGCTGTTTACAGAGTTGCACAGGATTGAACCTTCCACACCCGCCGCTGCTATTTTTCTTGATGCTGAAAAGGCGTTCGACTCTCTCGAATGGCCCTTTTTCCTTTCAATCATGCGTCGTATGGGCATGCCGGAGTGTTTTGTCACGACAGTGGCTTTATTATATACTAAACCCTCTGCTCGGCTGCGCCTCAATGGCACTCTGTCTGACCCTTTCCCTTTGTCACGCGGCACGAGACAGGGATGCCCCTTATCCCCCCATCTTTTCATTTTGGCCATGGACCCTTTAGCTTGGCAATTCCAGGAAAAACACTTGCAGGGCGGGTTGCAATTCCATACGGGTCCTCTGCTGCTATCAATATATGCAGACGATACTGTTCTCTATGTTCGAATGCCCCAGGTCAATCTGCCCCCCTTAATACAGGAAATTGTCCGGTTTGGTGAATTCTCTGGGCTCCACATTAATTGGCATAAATCAGTTATTTTCCCCCTTACGGCTAGCACCACGCCCTGGCCCGGCGAGTTCCCATTGGAATGGTGTGACGATTCGGTTAAATACCTCGGGGTCCACATTCACCTGGACACCGCCTCGATGATCCGCCTTAATTACAGCAGAGCCATTAGCTCGTTAGAATCACAGGTCACGAAGTGGCTACGTCTGTCTCTGTCCATGGCAGGTCGGGTCGCTATTATTAAAATGGTAGTTCTGCCCCGGTTTTTATATTTTAATAATCTTCCCATTCCCCTCACCAAAGCCTTTTTTTCGCAGCTTCGCCCCATACTGTTTCGAATGGTTTGGGGAGACAAGACGCCCCGGGTCAGTTGAAAGATTCTGACTCTGCCCCCGGATAGAGGCGGTCTTGGTGTCCCAGATTTTTATTTTCACTATTTGGTGGCACAGTGTTATGCGTATGCTTGGTTCCACCCGGATGCACGCATCCCATATTTAAAACTGGAGGCGGATCTAGTACTCCCGCGACAGCTTCTTACACTCCTTCCCTCGGGGTTCCCCCGGGACGTTCAGACAGTCTCCACCACGTGTTGGGCTTGGATCAGACTACATGGACTCTTGGGACTGGACTTATTATATTCCCCTGCCCTACCCTTACCAAACCCTTCGCTTCTTCCGATCACCGGAGAAACTTTGGTCAAGCGCACTCTGGAGAAATTTCATATACACACACTCGGGGACTTGTTTCCTGACGGACATGCATTTTCAATTACAGAAGAGGCTCGCTTCAGTGAACGTTCCTTCATGGATACATTTATCCTAACTCTGGTGCGCTCCGCTCCAAGGGCCAGGTTTCCATCCTTTCCTGCAACCCCGGAGGAGGTTCCCCCCCCCTCACTCTGTTGATCCAGAGCCCGGATGTGGCGCATCTGATTTCTAAACTTTATCGGCAGTGCGGAACTCTTAGACCCATGGATGATTCCAAGGTTCAGGCGGCTTGGGAGGCCTGACTTGGGAGGACCGATCTTAGACGACCAGTGGGAGCATTGCTGCAGGGCCACCAATGACATCTCCTTGAACAGCCGACACAAATTACTTCATTTTAAATTCCTTCGCCGGATGTATTTCGCCCCCACCCACTCCCACAGAATTGACAAATCCAGACCGTACCACTGTCAGAAATGTTCGGCACCCTTTGCTGGCTTTGCACACCTTACCTGGACCTGTCCTGAGATCCACCAGTACTGGTTGAACATACACTCCACATTGGGAGACATATTATCCATGCAACTCCTGCCTACTCCTGAGATTGCACTTCTTGGCTATGTGGTCAACCTACCCAGGAAGGTGCGTAGGGTTTCCTCCTGGCTAAATGTGAGATAGCACCGTTGTGGGGCAGTAGTCGCGCCCCCACACTGCGCTCCTGGTTAAACAGCCTCGCGTTCTGCAACGTCAATTGTGAGGAATTCAGTACTCTACTTCCCAACTCATCCAGACTTATTGTTATTTGGGGCCCATACAGAGACTATATCTCCTGGTGTAAGGCAACACAAGACTCTTAAGCACATGCCGGCATTACCCCTGACAGTGTAGGCTAGGTCTCTACTGCCACTGGGATTGAATTGTGGGAATCTTTCTTGCCTATTTTGTACATCACATTCTGTTTTTGTCCTTGGATGTATATAGTGTTTTTTGTCCACGACACATCATCATTTGCTGATATTTTATGTATCTTTTGTTTTATATGATATGTCCTATCATTTTTTCGCAAATGCTGATTCATCCAACTGCATTGTATCTTTATTGTCTAGTCTTTTTGTAAAACTAGAAAATAAAGGTTTAAAAAAAAAATGACAAAATGCTCATCTGTGCCTTATACCGGCTCTGGAAGCAGCAATCTAAATCTCCCCAGGAACAGAGGAGTCGTCCCCTTCCTTGTTTTAAGTTCCCAAACATCAGGCAGAAATGTAACCGCTACACTGCCTGCAACACTTACGCGAAGAGCAATCCGTCAGGAACCCTTCTTTACAAGTTCTTCTTTAGCAAATTCAGGTAGCATACTAATATTTAGAGGGAACAAACTCCAAAACAACATCTACTAGGATAGACAAACGTAAAGTAAACTACCCGTCTTATATGATAAATAAGGGGCAAAGAAAGCCTCTAAAATTCCTATTCTTCTGCCATCTTTGCCATATTTTTATTGAGATGATCACTCGACAAAGCAGATTCTTCTATATAAAATATTTTTTAGGAAGAGGAAATTGTTACGTTTCTAAAAGAGGTGCAAAATTAGACAGAAATAGGTGTGTTTAGCTTATTTTCGGAAATGTGCAGTTTCTGATATTTTAGATGAGACAGGGACGAACAGTCACTGGATCGAATGGTGCGACTAGTGAAGTGTATGGTGTAAGGTTCGTTTGTATGGCACATGGTTTTCCAATCCACATGATCAGTGTGCAGCGATTGATTACCTTCTCTATTCAGAAGACCTAGACTAAGCCTAATTCTCTCTCAAGGCATGAAGCATTCTTGCACTTGGAGAGAGAATGACATGACAAGTCTGTCTTTGCATATGGGGATATTATATGTAGAGGGCTTTACAGCAGTTATAAGCCAAACACCTGGATTGTAAAAAGGACAGGAGGTGTACTTTTAGCTGATCGACAAATGCAATACCATCTTGTGACCTCAGCTGAAAAATACTTACATTTTTATCATGCAAATATCTCCATAAGTTTATAAAAACATATACCGTTTAGAAGTCTTCCAAAATTGTTTCTCATCAAGCAATGGCAAACCATTTGATTGTTTTTATATTAATTGTAATTTATCAGGTTTATGGAACTAGCTAATTCCTGAAATTAGACTAAAACCTAGTCTGAATCAAAGAGGTTAGGTTTATTGAAAGGTTAGTAGCTCTTTAGCCAAGTGCATATCTCAACAAATTAACAACGTTTTGGGGTGTTTTTCAAACAATACTCTTTTCTAACCATTTGTCAAATGTAGCCAAGGGGCACAAAGGTATTCAATGGCCCAGAAGTCTCAAATCTGTAAAGAACAGTATTCAGTTTTGAAATACCACTTATTTATGGACTAAAACAGAATCAATTTTGAATGTTAGTGGTACAATCGTGTATACAGAGGGAGAAGACATGTTGTTCCTGTTAATCCCGGTTAAAGTTAACCAGAGCCTCAGCATCACAAAATTGATGCTGCTGCCACAGACAAAGTCTGACCTCCTGCTGCTGGGAGTCCTTCCAGCGAGGGAGGCTTGGACAATAGGTTTCCTGTCTTGGGAGGTGCTAGCACCACCCCAGACTGGCCATAGTGTATTTTGGCAGGGAGGGCTGAATGAAATGAGACACTGCCTGGGGCACACAAGGTGTCCCATACATAGCCCGGTTCAAACCAGTTGCTGGGGCACTCCAGCCCCAGCTCTGGCGCAAAACTGGACAAAGGGAAAGGGGGGTAACCACCCCCTTCCCTGGTCCCACCCATAGGAGGGACCTAGCAGGTAATCCAGCCCCTCAGATCAGTATATAGGTAGGAGCGGAGTCAAGAGACTTTAGATTTATCCTGAACTGAAACTGGAAACGAAACTCTGGACCTTCGACATTCTATTGCAACTAGAAGACTGAAGAATCTCCCTAGTGGTCAAGGAGTTACCTCCCTGTGCAAACAGGCACCATCCAGCGATCTGCGGTTTACTTAGTCGACGCTCCTGCCGGAGCCCGAGCACAGAGTCCGACAAGAGCCAGACTTCCAGACTTCTTTGACCCCGATCCACAGCCCCAGTAAAGCTGAGACCCGTGGAGGCGACGAGAGACGTGGGGCCGGCCATCTTGAATAATCTGCTCTTTGCGCCTTGTGCAGCTTCTGAGGCACCCGCGAGGTTGTGCATTGGGGATTGAGAAGCCCCAGCCCCGAGCACCTTCTGCACCAACGAACAGCCCTCCACACTCCACGAGTGCCGCGTGGGCCCTGCCAGTGTTTTTGCCCTCGACGCGTCTGTCCCGTTACTTGCCCGTTGGCTAGTGGCCTCTGTGACGACGAACCTTTGAATCTCAACCCGCCTGCCTGGTTGCTCCAGGTGGGCCCCTGCTTCCCTGCATAGGAGAAGCCCCATAGACCTTGCTGGTCTAACCCGAAGCGAATATTCGATTCCTGCGTGGGTTGCATTTGCCAAAGCCTGTTGACTCCAATCCAGTAGCCGACGCTGCCAACAGCGAGATCCTTCGTGGGACAGTCCATATCCAGCTCCTGGCCGTCGTCGACGCCTCCTGGTCCACATGGCTGCAGAGTCAAGCTTCACGATATCACCCGATTGCTTCACGACATCGCCTGGTTCCTTCCTGGTCACTGGCTAGTGAACCAGACTCTGTCCCCTCTGCTTTCAGGTACTCTTCATCCTGGATCCGACCTTGGATCCAACCGGACACTTCTCTCCTGGTCGCCTGTAGCATCTTTTTCCAGGTCTCCATAGGAATCAGCGACGAAACCCGACAACTTGACATCTATGCACCCGCTCCTGTGGGTGAGGTAACGCGGGGACTCCGGTGCTCCTGTGGGTATTGACTATCCTAGTGTCCTAGTTTTCAGTGGCTTTCTCCTAGTACATCCAGAAGTGTCCTAAAAGAACTAGTTTCTAACTCTTACGTTCCCATTGTTTCCCTATGGTAACTTGCGTGTGTGAATAGACACTGCACACGCATCCCGTGGGCCTCCTGCTTCCTAACTCTTGTTAACTCAGTGTAGCCCCAGCGATTGCCTAGGCCCTAGGCCTACTCCCTGTTCGTGACGTGGTTCTTATACCACTATTTTAGTATATGGTTTTACGTGCCCCATGGGCTCTACTGTATATTGTGCAACTTATTGTATGATAATTAAGTATCTTGTTATGTGCTTTGTCCTCTGACCTCATAAAGAGTTCAGATGGATTGTGTTAGTAATAAATACATATATATTTTATATATAACCTGTGTGGTGTCCTTTCATTTGGTATTCAAGGGGTTTAACCCTCTTCTCGGCATACATGGAAGATAGGGGCCTCAAGATTAACATAGGAAGACCTTCACCATGTGCTCCTCGAATAAGGCTAAAATAAAATTGTAATACACATTTAGAAAAGTCAAAGATAGGCTTAACCAATACTTTTTCATATCTAGGGATTGTTTTTAATAAAAGGGGTACCTGGAAATCAGCTATTATGACCAGGAATTTAGCCTTTTCACGGGCTATCGGTGCATTAAAACAGTTTGCAAATAAGCTAGGGGATAGGCCAGTACGCATCCTGCTCGATATATACAGGGCCAAATGTGTATCTACGGCTGTATATGGAGCTGGTATCGGAGGGGTTGCAGATTGCCATGAAATTCAAATAAAGGAAAATGGTTTCCTGTGTTATCTGCTTGCTGTCCCCCGGTCCACCTCCACCTATGTTTGTCACAAAGAGCTGGCTCTGCCCTATATTTCAGATCTAATTAAGATTAGCCCTGTGCTGCTTTGGCACAAGATCTGGAGTTCTACAGAAACTGTCTTTAATAGGGCGATTATTGCGGACTGTATCAAACTTGAGGGGTCTAAACAGATTCAATGGCTTTCATATGTACAGGAATTTTTAACAAATATAGGGCGCCCCGAATTTTATAACTCACCCTCATCATTGTCTTTAATTTCCAGAAAGGCATTAAAGGAATCTTGCCTTGCTTTTTTGAAAGATCGATGCTGGTGTTCAGAGGGAAAAAAAGGCTTCTGTTTTTTATCACCAATTTTTGCTGCAGAGTTCGGGCCTGCAGCTTTATCTATCACCTGATCAGACAAGCTATAGTAGAATGCTTTTAGCTCATCTGAGAACTGGAAGCTTTTTCAGGATGTTAACTTTTCCTAATCCAAACGATTGGTCGTCACAATTAACCAATTGTCCGTGTGATGATTCCTCCGCCCAATCTACCATCCATTGTGTCTTGTTCTGTAGATTTTATGAGTGGGGGCGGAAGAGATATTTATTACCTCTGCTTAAACTTTGGAACTTGAGACAATGTAGACCTGCACTACTTAAATTACTCACTTTAACTGATGAAGACTATTACTGCTGTGTCTAGGTACCTGAAATTTGTAATCAGATGTAGATCCACCATGGTTTAATTTTAACTCTACATGAAAGTTAACGACTGTGTTTCACATCACTGCAGCGTTTCCTTTGAACATGGTGTGTTTGATGTTCTTAAAATTTGTTCTTAATAGGAATCCCAGTATGAATCATGTTTATCTGTATGTATTCTTTTAAACGCTTAAAGTAAGTTTTTTACAGGATGTATTTACCTTTTATGTGCTTTTATGATTTTATTGTAAAATCAAATAAAGCCATCTTTAACTTGACGTATCTTGTTCTGTGCTTTGTCCTCTGACCTCCTAAAGAGTTCAGAGGGATTGTGTTAGTAATAAATACATATATATTTTATATATAACCTGTGTGGTGTCCTTTCATTTGGTATTCAAAGGGTTACATATGGTAAAACAGCTTGCTTCACATGCTCTCTGAAGTTTTAGCCTAAGACTGCTTTGTCCATGCTACCTCTAGGATAGCTGGTCTATAAGGTTGACTTTACAACCATCAACATAAGGGTTGTTTGGACTGGTGCAAGGTGCTCACTAGAATAGTGAGCATCATATACCAGGCCAACTTCTCACAGAACAGTGTATGCTTTTCATTTCTCAAGAAAGAAGTGGCTTTTGAGGCAATTATGCTAACAGGTCAGGTTATACTCAGAGCAAACAGGTGCGCGCATTCCTACTTTTGGTGCAGGTATAGAATCTCGATAATTCATTCGTGTAGAGTTTCCTTCAAAGAGAACAGAAGACAAATTCAGATGCAGCAGTGCTTGATGCTAACATGATAGAAATAGAAAGACTACAGTTTTTATGCTGATTTTATAGCACTCTGTATTCTGAAGTATAATGGATGCTCTGATGGCATGTTGTAACATTTGCAGGACAAATAAAATGTCTGCTGCCTGTAACTACAGTTTAACAAAGCTCTCATCACCAGAGCAATTTGTGTTCCATCCTTTGAAACTACAGACTCTGATAATGTTTGTTTTATTTGAATTCTCTTCGTGCCATTATGTTTTCTACCATGATCAGTCGGGCATATTAAGGTGACACAGTAAAGTTTTTTTGGAACCAGAGTATAAAATAACAAGCATTTGCAATGCAATATGTCTCGCATTTGCGAGAGTTTATGCTATTGGCATTTAAAATGACAATGCCTTTTATTTATTTGTTTAAAAAACCAACACATTAATAAAAGGCATTGTAATCTACAATGCCAATAGCTCAAACTCAAGTAAATGCGAGACCTATTGCATTGTAAATGCTTGTTTTCCTGGCTGGTATAGCCACACAATTGCTCAGTGTGACTGAGTGAGCAGAGTTCATGAATGTTTTCTGAGTAGGTTAATGTAGCCATCTTCTCGAGAGAAGTGAGTTGCATTTATGCCATTATATGCATTGAAAGATATAATCTTGCATAAGAATTCTGATTGTATTTATCAAGCAAGATGTCAATGCCAACTTGAGAACGGGCTTGGCCAGATATGCCTCTGGGTTCGACAAAAAAATGTGTATCCTTTCCCATAGGTTTAGTACGATAAAGGTAATAAATCAGTGCTCTCCTCACACTTGGTGTTTATTAAGTTGCTTCCACACTAATTTGTGAATTAATAAAAATATATAAACAAACTTCCAGATTGCTTACTATGGAAATTAATGGCAGGTCTGTCAGACAACATCCAGAACTCAGAGGGAAAAAGTGAAGAAATGTAGAAGCGCTGGGAATCTAATTGGTGTGCATGGAGAAGGGCTTTAGCTCTGTCAATCATCTTAATGGACTTCAAAACACAGGACAGCCAGAAAGACATCAAGGGACAATGGACATCGTTACTTCCTGTCGATGTTAAGATCCATGTCATCTAGGACAGATACAGGTGCCCTTTCGTCTCCGGTCTGCATTCCTCTATTTTTAGTTTGCCAGTGCTCCCTGTTCATCTTGTTGAGCAAACTATACTCATTGTCTGTGTGTCTGTGCTTTGAAACGCACATGCCTACCCACCCCACTTGGATTTCGCGTCTGAGTGGCAAATTTTGTGAGCAAAAAAAAAGGAAAATTTGTGGCACAAAACCTAAAAATTCATGGCATTTTTGCGGTAGGCAAAAAATTTGCTTTTCACAAAAATACTGAAGGCCTGTGCTCTGTCTCTGCTGGAGCCTATGATGGGTCATAGCCCGTAACATTGAAGAGTCTCCACAGGGCCTGGAATCAGAGGGCGTCTGATGCCATAAAGAACACAATACGACATCTTCTCTTTTTGGAACTGGACAACCTGTGTGTGCAGGGCAGCGGGGGGTAGCGGCAGCAGAAGTTGAGGGTGTATATAAAAAAGATTTTTATTTTTTATTTTTATTTTTTAAAAGAGGCGACATGGGGGAGGTCAGGGGTTAATGGGAGACAAAAAGGGATCGAGGGAGAGGAGTGCAGGTGGGGGAGGGGGGAGCAGGAGAGGGCCTTTCAAGGGCCTTCAGAGACCACAGGGGGCATGCAAATGTACGGGACAGCTGCAGGCTAATCGCATAACAGGGGGTTTCTGTATTTCAAAGGCAGGCAACAGAGGAAGTTAACACTCCTGCTGGCTTCTTGCTCACCCTCTCTTTACTGGCTCAGCAGCAGCACAGAGCCAGTGAAGGAGAGTAAACACCATAGTTACGTTTTTTGAAAACATATTTTGAAGGCACTTTTGTAAAACTCACAGGATTACACAAGTGCCGATTTCGCGATTTGATACGCAATCCCAATATTGCGATATCCTAGGTGATCTGTTTAAACCAATCACACTATGTAATGCTGAAAGGCACTTTTATTGTGGACTCCCTTAGATTTTATGTAGTATGCATCAAACAAACCTATTGAATGTGACTTGCTTGCATGCCAGATATCTTTACATATTTTACTATAATTTATAATGGCCAAAAGAGAGAACAAACGTAATATTTTGTAAAGTGGCTCTTAATGTTTGTTGGATAAGGTACACTATGCGGGCAACACATGCATAGGAAGATAAGATTAGAGGATGCAGATGAAGGCAATTAACACTGCTTAAAAAAAACTGCTATTTTGTTCCTTAATATCCAAGTTAAGGCAGTAAGAGAGACTCTTACTATCGAAATATAGATGAACAAATATTGTGAACTGAAGTTTAAACATGCTGCTCAAGACTAAGTTATGTTCTGCATATTTGTAGAGTGCACGATTATCCAGGTAGGGCATCGTGGCGCTCAGCAGGTACGAGGTGGGACTACTCGAAAAGCCAAGTCTCAACTTCTTGTGGAAAGAAAGAAGTGGGGAGGAGGCTTTCCTGTATAGTGGCAGTGCATTCCATGGTTCAGGAGCGATGTATACAAGGATTCACCACCAGATCTGTTTTTTCCATATGTGTCTGATGTGCAAGCAGGCGTCTCGAGAGTGTAGGTGTGGGGAAGGTTTGTGAAAGCAGATACAATTGTTGAGGTATGCTGGGCCAGTGTTAGAAAGTGTCATGAAAGTGTGGATGAGGAGTTTGAATTGTGCTGGTTTGTGAATGGGGAGCCAGTGAAGCTACTTTAGGTGTGGTGTGATGAGAGTGCGGCATGTGAGGTAGACGGTGAGTCTGGCTTTCGAGTTCGGAGTAGCCTGCATTTTTCTGGTGGGTTTTCTGTTGACCCTGGCATAAAGGGTGTGCCTGTAGACCAGCTTTCCAGGGCATTTGTATCGGTTTTCTGAGCGCTGAGTGGGAGCCATTTGAAGGTCTTCCTCAACATCTTTAGTGTATTCAAAGCATGAGGCGGTGAGAGCATTTAATTGAGAGGGCATGCCAAGTTTGCGATTGATGATGATGATGATGATCCCAACGTTCCTGGTGAAGGTGATGGGGTGTCTCGGACCTATCTCTGTCAACGTTCAGATGGAGTCCCAGAGTGATGTGCTGTTCCCGAATATCAGTTTCAGTCTTGTCGGTGTTCAGCTTTAGGCAGTTGGTCTTCATTCAAAAGGGAAATTGCAGTCATGCAGGCAGTGAACTTGATCCGGGTACTGGGGGTTTGTCCGTGAGGGAGAGAATGAGTTTCATGCCAAGTGTACAGTGCCAGACTGACTGATTGGGATTCCCAGTCAGGAAGGACCAGATCTATTGGAGTTCTTGGATTCCAATGTCATAGGCTTTGGATGAGAATGGGGTTGGAGACTGTCAAATGCTGGAAAGAGGACCAGGAGGATGAAGGCTACCGTATTTCCTCTTTCCGGTGTCATGCAGATGCCATCCGTGCCAGCGATGAGGGAGGTGTCTGTGCTGAGTGGTGCCAAGGAGCTGGTGATTGTTGAGGGATTTGGTGAGGTGTCTGTTGATTTTTTTTTTGCATGAGCTTGGCTGGGAATAGTGTAAGAAAGTATCCTCTTTTTGCATGGCTGTCGCCACTTTTTGCCAAACTGTTGATGGACTTTGACTGAGTGTGCCCTGGATTCCTGCCAACCAGGTAGCCAGGGCATATGTTCTTTCCCTAAACTGCATTGATACAAAACCCAATCGGTACTCTTGGCCACATGTAAGTCCCTTGTAAATGGTACCCAAGGTACCTATGGCAATGTGGCCAGGGAAAGCCTCTAAGGGCCTCAGCACTTACTGTGCCACCCTTAGAGGCCCTGTACCTTTTTACACTACACCCCCTCTCCCAATTGCAGGCTGCGTGTTTTAGTGTAGAACGAAGTGAAGGGTTGACATGGCAAACATCCCTGTGTGCCATGCCTACAACCCACTGCCCTGGCATAGGTAAGCCACCCCTCTAGTTGGGTGCACTATACCAGTGGGGAGGGTACAGGTGCATGGGCCCATTCTTAGACATTTTAAGTACAGTAATGCCATTAAGAGTATATGGTGGTGGAAGATTGTCATTACAAACTCCTCAGCACCATAATGGCTACACTGAAAATTGGGATGTTTGGTATCAAACTTCTCAGCACATTAAATCCACACGCCAGTGTGGGATTTAATGAAAAATGGACTCAGAGGGCATCTTAGAACTGCCCCCTGAAAAACGACCTAACTATTGTCCTGGCTGAGTGGCTGCTCGCCAGCTGCCACCACCAGACATGTTTCTGGACCCCTGGATCGACAGCCTGATGCGCGGGGGGGAGGGGGTGGGGGGGGGGGGGGTCTGAAACAATTCACATCTTGGGACAAGGTGCCAAGCCACGAAGGGGAAGCTTCAAAGGCTTGCAGCCTTTGTGAGCTACCCACCGCCAGTTGCTGCTTCCAGCAACTGGCCCCACCGGTTCTAAACCCATTTTGGACAGGAGAATTGGTGGGAAAACCAAGTGAGATAGGAAGGTGTGCCCACCTTTGACAACCCCACCTCTCAGGTGGGGAGGGGAGGTGAAGCACAATTCAGTACCCACCATCTTGCAGATGGGGGGACCCAGCCAACCAGAGAGCAGACTATGCCCCCCTCCAACTGGCGGGTGGCACAATAGGGGTTGCACCCACCCAAATGAAGGGACCCATTGGTCCAGACCTTTACCTACCTGTAATGCCCCTAAATCTACTATTTTGGGGCAACCCCAAACCTTACATCCACAGAAAGTATTGACAAGAAGAGGGAAGAAAAAGGACCGAATAAGCCGTGCTGGACTAAGATGAGGACGCCCACTGACTTAGCCTGGCCCCACCTCGAAACTGCTCCAGTGAAATCCCAGCGTGTTCTGCACCTAGCAGCCCCCAAGAGCCCAGAGGACCTGTCCTGTCTTTCCCAACCAAGACTTTGTCTCCAATGAGCAACGGATTTGCTCTCCCACAGACTGGCTCCAGCACCACTAAACTCGGCGCCCACGACCTGAGTTCGAGTGGCCCAACACCACGAGGATGTTTCCCCGGTGATCCTGACCTGGTGATCTCTGACCTGCTCAAATCTCCAATCGACGCCGGCAGACCCTTTCTGGAGGATCCACCCTGACCGCAACCGGAGCAGGCAAGAAAAACCTGAAGCCTAAAGACCTCTGTACCAGACGTCCCACAGCCTTGGGTGGCCCAACCGACTGTGTCCCAGCATCCCTAGGTATCCCAACTTACCTCTCCAACCGGTGGTTGCCTCCAGAAGATCTTCATCCCCGAGCCTGCAGTGTTTGTTGCAACCAGAGAATCCCCATTGAAACCAACAGTGCATCAGACGTCAAAAGAGCACCCAGCACCCAACCACCCTTGTACCACTGCTGGTATACCTTAGGTGCTAAACCGGATACCCCTTTGCCCTGAGCTAAACACCAGTAGCTTTGCTTGTGAGCAGCCATCAACCAAGGCCTCCTTTCCCCATTGGGCCTCAGCACCCTGCACCCAGTTGCCCTAGTGCTACTGAGGGTGCTTGAAGAGTGCATCCTTGACCCTGGTGCTAATCCAGAATACCAACTCCCTCAACAAAGTACTTACCTGTAAACCGATAACTTCATTTCCTCCTATAGGATTGCATGGACTGCTTTTCTTTGAAAAATCTTTTAAGTGTGGAGTTGGCTTGTATGAAAACTTGAAAAACTGCAATGTACAAAAAATGTTTATTTACCTTCCTTTTAGGAAATGTCCCAGTGTGATAGCTAGACATATCACAATGGTTAGCAAAAGTAACTTACAAAGTAATCCAAGAATTAACGTGCGCAGTAATCTGTAAATTAACTGAAAAGTAATTTCGAACTGTTGACCTACCTGTAAAATCAACCAGCTGCATTTGAACCTGCAATCAACTGTCATTTATTGCATGAGTATTGAAAAGTATTATTTCACTTACCTGAACTAGGCCTGGCTTAGTTCTACAAATAAAATAACGAAATAATATTTTTATACAAACAAATTGGTCTGAGTTCAGTATTTGAGTGTGTGACATCATTTCTTGCCTGAGTTGGTACAATAAATGCTTAACACTACCTCTGATAAAACCTTACTCCTCGCACACACTACCCCAGAGAGTAAGGTTCTATCTACTTTTACCTCGGCCTACCTTTGGGGTTCCACTGGGGTCTGTGCACAATATAACCTACTTTGGTATAGTATATACAGAGCCAGATTCCTACAAATAGTAGAAGGGAGATCAGTTTATACTGGACGAGAGTTGAAGGGTTCAGAGAAGGTTTCTTCTGCAATGGGAGGGCAGTTGCATGTTTGGTAGCATCTAGGAAGGTTGCGGAAGTGGTGGAGGCATTTAGAATGGGTGTGAGCATGGCATTGATGGGTTGCAGTCCTCTGGAGTGCGGTTGGTGGGGGTAGAGGTCCGACGGGGTACCTGAGAGGATGGACTTCCTGGTGTTGGCGGGGGTTTCTTCTGGGGTGATGATGGGCAAAGTGGTTAGCATTGGTTCTTTAGGTAAGAACGGGAAGCTTTTGGTGAGGTCTGTCGGGTTTGGGTGCAGGCAAATATTGCTGTAGATAGTGGTGAATTGTGAGAAATTGTTGGAGAGGTTTCGTGAGGGGGTTATAGGGGTGGATGCGGCCGATTAGATGAAATATTTCACAATGGCAAATATTTCTTTGCTTTTGTTTTTTGTTGGCATAGATACAGTCCACTAGAGTGGTGCGCTGGTAGTCCGTATCATTTGGTACTAACAGCTTAGGGCGGATTTTAACGTGCTCCTGTTTGCATTGTCCCGACTCATTCTCCTTTTGTGCACCAGTTGTTTGCAGTGGCATTTCGTCAGTATTAAGTTCCTGTCTACCAACTGGCTTGCGGTCCGGATCTTGTTGTATTGCTGTGTTTGAGGGGTAGGCTGTGTAGTAGATGGTCCAATTGTTGAAATTCTTGATAGCTATGGTGAGGCAGCTGCTGTATTCTGTTCAGTCCTTGCCAGTGATACTGTTCCAGTATGGGCAAGCTGGTCTGGCTGTGGTGTGTGAGTTGGGACGGGAAATCTGAACTTGACAAAGGAGTGGCCTGTCCAGTGGACTGATGTGGGCTCATCAACGGGGATGATGCTAAACTTGGTAAAAAGGCGGTCCCATAGGATGTCCGGAGATGAGGGTAGGTTGCTTTATATATTGGGTGAGGCCCAGGCTTCCCTGGGCTTCAATAAGTGCTCTTGAGTTTGGGTCGGTGTGGTCTCCCAGATGGAAATTAATGTCTTGGAGTAGGATGTAATTTCTAGAATGCGGGTGATTGGTGAGGCGAAGTCTGTGATGGCATCAGTGCAGTTTTTTGGTTTTTTTAAAATCTCTTTATATAATTTCAGAGTAAGACAGCAAACATACATTCCGCCTCGCAGAGCGCATGAACCAAAAAGCACAAGCAACGGGCTTGTGTCCAATGCATGTGAATCACAATTCAGATCCAAATATCTGCCTTCAGTTAAACCACAGTTCTAACTCTATTCCTTCAAATACATTAATTAATTCAGCATGCAATTTACAGTTTAGGGTGATGTAAATTTGTTAGAGGTATGAGTCAACAAATACTGCCTCAATGGCTCCCAAATGTCTCTTGGCCTAGATATAGCAGGCAACTCCTCAGCGTACAATTCGAAAATTTATTTACAATATATCAAATCTCTAATCCAATCCTTAATTTGAGGACTAAGTCTGCTTTCCCAGGTCATAGCCACCCTTATTTTGGCCAATAGAAGAGCAGTTCTGACATATCTGCCCATCACTCCTTTTAGTTGTGGTGCATAACAGAGCAAACATGTGACCGGTGTACACTGAAGCGTGGTACCTGTCATGCCGTGTATATGACTAAGTATCTCTTTCCAGGAGATAAAAACTGCCCCACAGTTCCACGCAAGATTATAAAAGCCAGCTTCATCCTGCCCACATCTCTTACATTGAACCGATTCATGAAGTCATATTTTGTACAATTTAATGGGGGTGTGATACACTTGATGCAGAAACTTAAAATGAATAATACGTAGGTTCCCATCGGGCGAAAATCTCCTGGTCAGAGTGCATATTTGTTCCCATTCCTTAACCGTTATTGGGGTCTCTAAGAGGGAGTTCCAGCGCTCAAGGCTTTGATTCGCCCCCATCAGTGCTTCTTCTTGCACTGCTTTGTATAGTCTAGTAATGAGCTTTTTCTTGGTGGGAGCTACAATCAGAAACTGCAAAGAAAGGAGAGTTGGTGGCTCTACAGGGAATGATGTGTAGGGACTGCTCAAGGCTCGCTTCAGACGATATGTAGTGTACAGAAATAGCGGTGTGGGATTAGTGATAAACCCTAAATCAATGCCGTCTATATATGTAACTTACGGATATAGGTCGCGCATGTGTGTGAGTCCCACTTCTTTCAAAGCTTTAATGGGGCCGGCTTCCTGTGTTGCAGATAGCGCTGCATGTCCAGGCAACGCCAGCGCCGGCGCATAGAGAGGAAGCTTTCCTGCCAATCTTCCAATTGTCTGAAACGCCTCCAGTTACATCAATGGGGTTAATCTCTTGCTTAGACGTTCCCCTATTAATATGCATGATAATTCCTGTCAATCGTATGGGATGCGCGTCACCATCTTCCACTGCTATGTGCAGAGTAAAGTCATGTGGCTTAAACCAATAGTAGGCGTATTGAGCCTGGGCACATAAATAATAAATATACAAATCAGGCGCCCCAAATCCTCCTTTAGCATATGGAAGTGTCAGCGTGGGCCAACTGATCCTAGCCTGCTTGCCTCCCCACACCCCACAATCATTTTAAGAGTTGTGTTTTAAACCTAGCAAAAAATGTTTAGTTAGTCGGATCGAAATATTACAGAAAAGATACAGAAAGCGGGGTAGAATTACCATTTTGATCACCCGATCTGCCAGAGACAACGGGAGAAGACGCTACTTTTCAACCTGATTTTCCAAATTGTTGTATGCTTTACCATAATTTTCTTTGATAACAGTCTCTGGGTCTCTATGCACCCAAAAGCCCAAATATTTAACATGCTCAGTCGTCCAGACCAGGGGTACTCTAAGGGGGGAGGGGGTGGGGGGTTGAATGCACAATGTTAGTGGAATTACCACGGATTTTTCCCAATTTATAATTAGGCCGGAAAATCGACCAAACCTAATGTATTCCCTTAGTACCGACGACAAATGGGTCACGTACAAAAAGAACCATGTCGTCTGAGTACATAGAAATACCTACTAGTCTCTGATTGAAGTTAAGTGCAGTTTGTCTGTGACGTTGCCGTATTATACAGGCTAGCGGTTCCATCATGATGGCGAACAAAAGAGGTGACAGCGGACACCCCTGCCTGGTGCCACGTTCTATTCAGAGGGGGTTCGGATGTAAGACCACCCACTCTGATCCTTGCTGAAGTGTCAGTGTAGAGTACCTGCAACCAGGGCAGTAGAACATTTGGAAACCCTATTCTTCTCAAGATATGAAACATACAGCCCCATTCTATGGAATCAAATGCCTTTGCGGCATCCAGCATGACTGCCGCCGCTTGGAGAGCCGGATTTAAAATATGATACATGGCAAATATTGTGCGAAGATTGCTGGATGAGGATCGCCCGGTACAAAGCCGGATTGATCAGGCAGGACCATGATGGGTAATAGTGGTTGCAATCCAGAGGCCAAAATCTTTGCTAATATTTTTGCGTCCAGAATAATTAACGACAATGGGCGGTACGCCGCACACAGTGTGGGATCCTTATTTTTTTTTTTGAGGAGAGTGATGATGAGAGCCTGTCTGAGAGAGGGAGGTAGGACCCCCAAGTAATGCACTTCCGCATACACCTCTAACAGGTACGGGACAAGGATGTCTGCATATTGGTTATAAAATTCAGAAGTGAGCCCGTCGGGACCTGGGGCCTTATTGTTGGGTAAAGACATTATAGCCTCCTTGACATCCAACTCCTCTATGGGCTGACTGAGGTACTCACGATGCCCGTCCGCCAACCACACACAGGCAACATCGTCAAGATATTCAGCCAGGGCAGCTTCGTCACATGTACCATGTGTATCGTACAAATTACTATAAAAATCCCTAAACTGCTCAACTACTTTCTGCGGCCTGTAGTGCTCCACACCCCCATCGTCCACTATTTTAACAATAAGCTGATGCTCAGCCCTGAATCGTAGTGTGTCAGCAAGTCTCCGACCAGGTCGTCCAGCCTCCCCATAAGCTCTTGCCACATATCGGCGCGACTTATAACGCGCCTCTGATTCTGCCAACTTTACATTCTGTTTTTAAAAAAATCTGAAGTCTGTCGAGGGGAGCCGCTGACGGATTTGTGTTATATTGTGCTTCTATCTCATTCAACTGTTTTTCAATCTTGATTAGTTGACCTCTGATGTCCTTCAAAATACCTGATGTTGTGCTGATACAGAGCCCACGGATCGTAACCTTGAATGCCTCCCACAAGACGGCTGCACTATCCACCGTTTCTACATTCAATTCAAAGTACTGTGTTATTGCCTGTCTTAGAATATCCTCGTACAAGGGATCAAGTAAGGACTCGGCCCTAAATCTCCATGTAAATGGAAAGTGCGTGTTAGCTTGTATTTGGATGCCGAACAGTATCGGATTGTGATCTGAGAGGGTGCGTGGTAAGTTGTGTACACTTGTTACCCATCCATTAGCTTCTTCATTTAATAACCAATAGTCTAGCCGTGACCAGCTATTATGCGCAGGAGTTATATTTGTGCCCACCCTGATAGAGGCATTACATAGCCGCCAGGCATCGTCCAAACCCAGCTCTGCCATAGCGTCACAAACACATTGCGCTATTTTAATAGTTTGTGCCGCTTGTGGATTGGACTTATCAAGGCTTGGGTCAAGATGCGTATTAAAGTCTCCTCCCCAAATAGTCACCGCTTCCGGCTATGTTCGTAACGCTCCCAACAACTGTATAAAAGTTTGCGCTCATCTACCACCGGACCATTTACATTGATGAGTGTTATCAATGTGTTGCCTAGCTTGTCCTGTACCAGCGACCCTCGTTATCAACCTGCGACAGCATAGGGAGGAACGGTGTGCCTTTTTTAAAAATTAAAATCAGAACACCTCTTGTGTATGTGGAAAATGAGGACGCTATTATTAATAACATTTGTTAAGCGCATGGTTGCACAAAGAACAGTGCGTCCCCGCGCTGAGAGTCCCAATAATCCTCACACAGCAGACTAGAAGAGGGACAGCCCAAGGCACTGCAGAAAGAAAACTACACTAATTAGCTTTGGGGAAAAGAAAGGTTTTCAGCCTCTGTCTGAACCTTGCTTCGGATGGTTCCATCCTCCAGTCGATGGGCAGGTCATTCCAGTCCTTACTGGCCAAATATCTAAACGACCGACCCCCCATCCTAGCTCTGTGGATCCGAGGGACCACTAATAGCATACAACCCATTGACCTAAGATGGCGCGAGGGAAGATAGATGGGAAGCAAATCCTGAAGATACAAAGGTGCCTTTTTGTGAGCTATGCGATGGGTGATACACATAGTTTTAAATTTGATGCGCTCCCTAACTGGAAGCCAATGTAGGCAGCGCAAGGCATTCTTCCCAGAAGCCCTCCTAGGGAGATTCAGAACCAGCCTAGCAGCAGCGTTCTGAACGCGTTGCAGCTGTATAAGGCCTTTTTGACTGAGTCCACAAAGGAGGGAGTTCCCATAATCCAAATGGGAGGTAACTAATGCGTGGACCATTGTTTTCCTGGAGTTGGGAGGCAATAGGTCAAGGATCTTCCTCAAGACTTTCAAAATGCCATAACATTTGCCAACAACATTGTTAACATGTTTAGTGTAGTCAAGGTTAGAATCCAGGTCTATACCCAAGTTTTTAACTGAGTCCACCGGGGCGGGGACAGCGCCCAATTCAGCAGGCCACCAGGCGGAAGTCCAGATAGAGGGGCAGGAACCAACAATAAGAACCTCTGTCTTATTACCATTAAGGCGGAGGTAGTTCTGCTTCATCCACCCATCAAGTGCCACCAAACAGGTCGAAAATTTCTCAGCCTCCACAACTGGATCACGGGACAAATTGATCACCAGTTGGGTATCGTCTGCATATGAGACAATATCAATCCCATATGACTCTACCAGTTTGGCAAGGGGTTCCATGTACAGATTAAATAATGTAGGGCTCAAAATCGAGCCCTGTGGAACCCCTTGTTTAAGACATCTTATACTGGACTTACAGGGAGGGCAGAGCACTTGAAATCTCCTGTTCATGAGGAAGGAGACCAGCCACTTATGTGCAGGACCAGTTATTCCCTTCTCGCTTAAGCGGCCTAGCAGTACGGGGTGTGATACGGTGTCAAACGCCGCACTTCGGTCCAATAGGACCAAGGCGGCCGTGTGACCCTCATCCACCCTGCTCCGCAACAGTTCTGTAGATAAAAGAAGGGCGGTCTCCGTTGAATGTTTGGCCCTAAATCCCGATTGAGACACGTGGAGGAGTTTGTTTTCCTCAACAAAGCTCACCAACTGTTGGTTAACTAGTTTCTCTACTACCTTCGCGCAAAAGGGAAGGAGGGAGATTGGTCTTAGATTATCCAGTTGTGTCATACTAATATGGGCTTTCTTTTTTATAGGGACAACTTGTGCCAGTTTCCAGCTGTCTGGAACCAAGCATTCACGGAAGGATAGTGAGGCCATATTACCTATGTGCTCCATTACCTGGGTGAGATGTTTGCGAAGGATCCTCGCAGGGGCCACATCCAGGGGGGAGCCAGAGTGAATGTCCAGTAAAATACTGGTTAGCTCCTCCGCTCTGGGGACCACAAATTCCCCAAGATATTTTTTTGCCTGATTTACATGACAGGGAACTGACGGGCTTGTGGATTCTGAGATAGTCTGAAACGAAGCGTAGATCTTTTCTACCTTCCCCACAAAAAAGTCCGCTATCTCGTTACATGACTCTATCGATGAGGGGGCATCCCCTGAATTCACTAGAGGGGCAGACAATTCCTTCAAGATCATAAAAAGCTCTCTAGAGGTATTCTCTGAACCGTCAATCCTCCTATGATAATAGTCTCTTTTAGATTTCCTAATCTGACAGTGATAGGAGTTTAGTTCCTTTTTATAGACTTCACGTAATGAGGGGGCATATTCCACTCTCCACCTCCGTTCCAAAGTCTTACATTTAGCTTTAGCGGCACGCAACTCGGCAGTAAACCATGGAGCGGATTTCGTTCTCCGTGCCATAGCTTTTTGAGTCCAGGGGGCCACTTTGTCGAGTGCACTCTCGACCCAATCATCATACCTCCTGCATGCCTCAACCAAATTGAGCTATCCTATATCTCGCCATTTGTGTGCAATAGTGGAGTCTCTTTGTTTACTCAAATGCGTTTCCTGTAATAGAGCAATATGAATTTTGTGCCTCTCAAAATACGCTATGACTTGCATCATTTTTTTTTAGGAGTACTGAGGCCACACACATTCCACGTTAAGCAGTTATATCGCTCACCCATTACTACTGCTGCTCTGGTTGATTCCATAGGTAGGTGGTAACTCACTCATGTCCAACAAAAGCATAATCCAATCTGCATTTATCTCTAAACTGTCAAACACATCAAAATCTCCAGGTCCATACCATAAAACTAACCCTCCCCCCACCCACTTTGGCAACCCCAATTTGCCAAAGACAGTACCCTCGTTAACTGCCCCATTTAATAAACAGCTAAGCACAAACAGAACCTGATGGGGTACACCCATGGGGGGGGGGGGGGGGGGAGGGGAGGGGGGAGTAGTGGTGCATACCTCTCTCTCTCGTAGGGAGAGGGTCGCCACCGAATATGCAAGTTGCTGTTGCTGCCCACCGGGGACCAGTAAGAATCACAAAGTAAGTAAATCCGTTTTAGTACCTAGAGCAAGAGAACATGTCCCACCCGTCAATATTGGTACAGGTCCATATCATAAATTCCAGCTCATCAATCTTAACGAATAGTTTTCTTACCTGTCGGTATAGTTTTGCAGCTTGAAGATCTTTCTGGATTCACTATGCTGTGCATTATTCTGCGGTCTTGTGGTTGGGTCCGGAATCGTAGTCTTTTCTTTGTTTTTGGTTTTTTTGTAGCCCAGGTGGGCGTCGGCGTCCCACCTCTTTGGGTGTATTTCCGGTGACGTCGGCATGCTTCCTGCGGAAGCTCCCACTCTTGGGCGCCATATTCGGATTCTTTTTTCCGTGTTTGTTTTGTTTCCGAAGTTATGGCAATGTTCCATTAAGTAATTACCCGCTTTTAACCTTTAAGGTGTTTTGTTTTAGTATTTGTCTCTGTTTTAACCACCTTTTCTCTATCCAGCCTCATCTTTCTGGCGGCGGTGGGTGGGTTCGCTAGTGAATCCAGAAAGATCTTCAAGCTGCAAAACTATACCGACAGGTAAGAAAACTTCGTTTTGCAGCGTGAATCTTTCTGAATTCACTATGCTGTGCATAGACTTTGTAGCGGTTTCTTATTTCTGTGGCTGCTGGGTGGAAGATGAGCGTTGGTTATTGAATATGTGTTGAAGCACCTTTTGTCCGACTTGTGCTTCCCTGTTCATCTGTATATCCACTATCCACGCAGTAGTGCTTCGTGAACGTGTGCACTGAAGCCCATGTTGCCGCCAGGCATATGTCTTGTATGGGTGTGTTAGCCAGGAAGGCTATTGTAGCACCCTTTTTCCTAGTGGAGTGGGCACGTGTCCCCTCTGCTAGTTCTTGTCCTGCTCGCTTGTGGCAGAGCTGTATTGTTTGTGCGATTCATCGTGCAATGGTCTCTTTGGTTACTGCTTTTCCCATGAAACTGTTGGCGAATGACACAAAACTGTTTTGTTTTCCTATGTCCCTTCATTCTATCAATGTAGTGCATGACTGCCCTTCTGGCGTCCAGGGTGTGCAGAGCTCACTCTGCGCTAGTGGCTGGTTTTTGGAAGAAAACACGGTATCTGTATAGACTGGTTCATGTGGAACTTGGACACCACCTTTGGCATGAAGTGTGGGTCAGTTCTCATCACAACCCTATCATTGTGTATTTGTATGTAGGGTTCTTGTAGCGTTAGTGCCTGAAGTTCACTTACTCTGCGTAAGGACGTTATTGCAACCAGGAAAGCTGTTTTTATTGTTAGCATCTCTAGGGAGGCTTTGTGAAGTGGTTCAAAAGGCTCTTTCATGAGTTCCGTTAGGACTATGTTCAAGTTCCATGCAGGTGGCGGCACCCGTTTTGGTGGTGCGATCCTCTTTGCTCCTTCCAGGAATCTTTTCACCACTTGTGATGTGAAGAAACTATTGCACGTTTCTCCTCTTGTGTAAACGACTATCGCTGCCAAGTGAACTCTTAACGAGGATGAACTAAGGTTCCCCTCTAGCAGGTGCGTGAGGTACTTTAGCACTGCGGACTCCTTCATTTTATTGTGACGCTTTTCTCTTCTGCACCACATTGTGAATCTTTTCCACTTCGCAACGTAGCACTTCCGAGTGCTGGGTTTTCGTGCCTCCCGAAGAACCCTCAGGGTGCTTTCTGGTAGTTTTAAATGTGCAAACTATGTCCTCAGGAGCCACGCCACAAGGCTCAGGCTCTCTGGTTCTGGGTGCAGCACTTCTACGTTCTGCATGGAGAGCAGGTCTTTTCTTTGCCGAATCTGTGGGGTGCACACTGCGTCATCTCCATGATCTGCGAGTACCATGTCTGTCTGGCCCACTGCGGTGCGACCAGTATCAGGGTCATGTTGCTCGTTTTGCATTTGCTGAGCACTCTGTGCATCAGCGGTATCGGGGGAAAAGCGTAAGCAAATGTCCTGGACCAATCTATCCATAGGGCATTCCCCAGGGATCCCTCCTCGGGCTGTTTGGATGCGAAGTTTTGGCATTTTGCATTCTGGCGTGTGGCAAAAAGGTCCACCGATGGTGCTCCCCATCTGTCGAACAGCCACCTTGTCTCTTGTGCATTGAGCTCCCACTCGTGGGATGCCGATGTCTGTCTGCTGAGCCAATCTGGTTGTATGTTGTCCTTCCCTGGTAGGTGTATGGCTAGCAGGTCTATCTTGAGTGGAATGGCCCATCTCCATATCTCCTGTGCTAGCTTTGAAAGCATGGCTGACTGTGTCCCACCCTGCTTGTTGATGTAGAACATTGCTGTGGTGTTGTCTGTTTGTATCAATACCGTGTGCTTGTACAGCCTTGTTTGGAAAGCTTTCAATGCAAGGAAGATGGTCTTCAATTCCAGGTAATTGATGTGCTTGGTCGCATCTGCTGGTGTCCACAGTCCTCTCACTTTGAGTTCCTCCATGGGAGCGCCCTATCCCTTCAGGGATGCGTCTGTGGTGATGGTCACTGTTGGTGTTGGGGGCGTTAGAGGCTTTCCCCATGTTATGTTCTCCATGTTCCACCATGTCATTTCCTTCTGCACTGAGTGCGTTACAACCACTAGATCTTCCTAACGGCCTGTAGCTTGTGACCATTGCCCCTGTAGCCATTCTTGAATGGGTCTCATGTGGAGCCGTACATTTGGTACTAGGTGGATGCATGATGCCATCATGCCCATGATCTTGCTCGCAGTTCTCACTATCCGAGCTTGCCCCTTCTGGTAGAGCCGAGTTTCTTTCACTAGCGCTATCACCCTCTTCTCGCTGGGGACCACCTTGCTCTGCAAGGTGTTGATCTGTGCTCCCAGGAAAATCTTCACTTGTTCCGGTTCCATTGAGGATTTCTTCCAATGAATGGAGAACCCCAGGTTTATGAGCGTGGTCGTCACGGTCTGTGCGTGCCGCTTGCATCTCTGGTATGAGTTTGCTTTTACTAGCCAGTCGTCCAGGTAAGGATATACGTGTATTCCTTTCCTTCGTAGGTGTGCTGCGACCACTGCGAGGCACTTTGTGAAGACCCTTGGTGCTGATTTTAGCCCGAAGGCTAGTGTTATGAACTGGTAGTGGTTTTCTCCGATGGTGAATCTGAGCATATGCTTGTGCTTTCTGTTCATTGGGATGTGCAGGTAGGCATCCTTGAGGTCTATTGTGACCATGAAGTCCCCGATTTGCAATTGCGGGAGCACCTCTTGCAGGGAGGTCATTTTGAACTTTTGCGTTCTTATGAATTTGTTCAGGAACCTTAGGTCCAGAATGGATCTCATTGTTTCGTCTACTTTTGGTACCAGGAAGTACGTTGAGTATACACCTTTGTTCCTTTCCCTGAAGGGTACTGGTTCTATGGCCTGCTTCTGCAGGAGCTTCTTTGCTTCTTCCTGAAGACGCTCTAGTTGTTTGTTTGCTAGTGGTATTCCTTTTGGTTTTCTGCTTGTTGGCCTCCCCTCCAACTCTATGCAGTATCCGAATTGAATGATGTTGAGAATCCATTTGTCTGATGTGATTTCTCTCCATGTTTGGAGGTAAAATCTTAATCTTCCTCCCACTGGTGTTATGTGGTCGTAGGTGATTAGTTTGTGTAACACTTGATCCCTCTGTACATGCTGCACCCTGGGATCTTTTCTGTGGGTGGGCACACGGAGTTTTTTGAAGTCACTTAGAGGCGGACTGCTGACCCCCTCTTTTATTCTGTCCACGTCCATTTCCTCTCCCGTGAAAGGACTGGCCTCTTGGCTGGTACTGCCAGGACTGCTTATGCTGACCATGCTGAACTTGTGTGTCTGCCTGGTGCGCTCGTTGGAAAGCCTGGTGTGATGTACCTGGCTGGTTTCCACCTCTCCCGCTGGGTCTTCGTGACGGGGTGCCCCTTTTGCCACCTCTGAACTGCAATGCTCCCATGGACCTTGCAGTTTCGTTATCCTTTTTCTGTAGGGCTGAGCTTCTCATCAACTGGTGCCCCAAACAAGGTTTCGCCGTTGAACGGTGTGTTCAGGCTGCTGTGCTGCACCTCGGGCTTGAAACCTGAAATCCTGAGCCAGGCGTGTCTCCTCTCAGTGATGCCCATCATCATGAGCCTGCTGGAGGTGTCTGCTCCATCCAGGGCAGTCTTGAGGCAAGAATTTGCCGCGTTCTTCCCCTCCTCCACCAATTTCTCGGCCTTTTGCCTGGAATCTTGGGGCAGGTCTTTCACCAACTGACCGAGCTCCTCCATGATCTGGTACATGTGCCTGTTGATCAGGGCGTTTGAATTCGCCATGCGCCAGTGGGTTGCGGCATTCCGTTCAATCCTTCTGCCCACCAGGTCCATCCTCTTGCTTTCCTTATCTGGAGTTGGCCCAGAAGTAGTGGGCACGTTAGCCCTCTTTCTTGCTGTGGCTGTGATGATGGAGTCTGCTGAAACCGTGCCCTGAATGTAGGGTGGGTCTTTTGACAAATTTTTTCTCCGTCCTGGGGTGACCGCCTTGCATGTTGCGGGCTCCTTGAATGCTTCCCTTCCCTGAGCCAAGACGCTGTTGAGCATGGGGAGGTACTGGCTCTTCGTTTGGGGTGGGGAGCAGTGTCTCTAGAAGGAAGTCTGCTTTCTGCTTCTCTTCGTCAAGCTGGAGCCTGAATGCCGCTGCGGCAGTCTTTATCATCGAGTTGTAGGCCCCGATGTCGTCCGGCGGCGAGGGCCTCGAGGGATATGTGTCGATGGTCTCCTCTTGGCTTAAGGTGTCGACATCCAGATAATCCAAATCCTGTGTTTCAGAGGGAGCAGACCCGTGGTCCGTCCTGCTATCCTTTTCCTCCTCATAGTCGTAACTATAGTAGGGACTCTCTTCCTCTTCCTGGTCGATTTCCTCGACGTCAGCCGCCTGTTCCTCGGTGTCATAGTCTTCCTCCTCGACCACCTCTACAACCTGTGCCTTGGTTTTGTGGGGGATCGGGTAGACCTTCATCTTGGCGTCGAATTCCTTCTTCCGCTGCAAGATGCTTTCCAATTCGGCCTCGAGGCGCCTTTTCTTTTTCTCCATCTCGGCCGCCTGTTCCGCGCTCTTTTCGGCGGTTGGCTCGGCGCCGAGCTGATCCTCGGTGTCGAAGGCTTCGTCGCCGAACTGGATTTCGTGTCTCTGGTCGGCGGCGAAGGTGCTTTAGGGTCCTTCTCCCTCGGCGTCGAACGGTTTGTTATTAACACGGACTCGGCAGTACTTTCCTGTCCGCCGCCAGTCCTGTTTCTATCTTCATGTGTTGTGCACTACAAAGAACACGCCCAACATAGCCACACTGTTTCTGGGGGCAGAGCTAGCATAAACGGAGCAGTTTTCTTCAAATGCGGGTAAGTGAAACCCCTTCCCGACTTCGCAATATCGTAAAGTTATGTTATTTTATTATCAGCCACTCGTAGTGACGCCATACCGAACATTCTTCCCTTATAGCCTGTTCACCCGATGACGCTAATATACGCTTGCACCAAGGTAACGTTTCAAAATCTGTCCAACACGATCTTAGTGAAATAATTATAACGAACTACATCTTTTAAACGCCAGAGGGTGGTAGTTTAATACAGCACTATGGGGTATAATTTCCACCATTGATATCCCCCTGCCTCTGCATTTTGTCTTATTGAGTAGCACATACAAGATTACCTCCTTTTAGTATAACTCTCACAAGTCCATGGAGTCAGCACAAACGCTGCAAAATGAACAATGATTATTAATTGTTGTTTGAACTACGACCACAATTGTGTCTGAAAACTTAACATGCCACTACTTGCCTATATTTGTTTGTGTTATGTTCTGTTTTTATTACCTAGGTACAAGAAACTTTGGCGGATAACTAAATAGCGAAATAGAATACGCTTAATACTACACAAATGGTGTAAGTATCAATCATTCTTTTAATTGTCCTGATGAATGCCCCACAGACCTGGCTGGGCGAGGATGGGCAGAAACATGTCGACACACTGCAAGTGGTATAACAAGATCTAGTTACAAGGTCTTTAAGTATATCCAATCTTCTTTTTAACCAACAGACTACTTCTCACCTATATTAAAGCAATTTAGAGATCTAATCTGTTTTTTAATATCCTTTTTTTCCCTTGGGCGAGTCACTATCTCTGGACACTACCGTGTGGAACCGGAGATTGCCTCAGGCTTGAGGCTGGCATATTACATCTTAACTAACCCAATGAGTAACCAGTTGTCACGGTTACAAGTGTCCATTCCCTTTTTTTGATTTTGGATAACTGTTATAGCAACCTGAGGAGCCGACATTTCAATATTCAGCCTCTGTGCTCCCCTTTGAAGAACGTCATGATAGGTATTGATGTCGTCAACTGGAGATACCCTTGATTGAGGACTATCCGCCAGGGTGGGAGAATAGTCTCTCTTAGATGAATGAGTAGAGGAGGATGACCATGTAGGGGGATCTTCTCCTCTTGGGTTGAGAACCAGCAGGTATGTGTTTCTGAGACCTGCCTGTGCGGTCTCTATGTCTGGCAGATGTAGATTTATCTACCTCTCGCACCAATTGCTGTAGAGGAGATCTGTGAAGTGGACTGGAATACTCCTCTTCCCGCTGGGTTTGTCTTCCAGTGATGGACCGGAAGGAGCCATCTCGGAGATAAATATATAGACGGGGAGTCACCCCTACGCTGTGAAGGAGACCTTCGCTACAACCTGCCAGATTGTCATTCTGGGAATGTTGAGGATTAATGCTCCTTTGAGAGGCGCCTTGAGGAGTGATGAGACGAATGGTGAGACAAGTGCCTTGACGCTGACTCCGTCTCCAACACCACAGAGCCGGCACCAGATCTCACTGAAGTAGGCCTCGACGTTGAGCGTATGGTCTGCTTCGACGGAGCTCCTCTCGACATCGAATAAGACCGCCTTCTCGACGTTAACCGTCGCCCAGGTGATAGAGGGTCTGGTCTCGACTTCTACTGATTTAAAGGCAGCGACGTAGTGCCACTGTTCTTCGATGCCGATCGCCGTTGAGTTGACGATGGCGGATGGGTTCCACTCCTCGATGCCGATCGTGGTCAGGTTGACGACGGCGGAGGGCTTGTACTTCGACGACAATCGTCGCCGGGTTGACGGCGGAGGATCACGATTCTTCAACGCCGATCGTCGCCGGGTTGACGGCGGTGAAGGATGTGACGCACCTGAATGTCTCGACAACCGGTGTTCTTTCGACAGCGAGCCCGCCGTCGATGGTCTTCTCATCAACATCTGTCCTGCCAATGGAAGTTTTTTCAGCGCCGAGCCAGACGCTGAAGGAGAGCAGAGTGGGATCTTACTTCTAGAAAAAATCTGGCCCTCTTAGAACTCTTTCTCACCGGAGACCTGCCTCTGGAAGATGTTCTATCTCTGTCATCTAGCCGATAGAGACAAATTCTTTCTCTGTCTTTTAATGTTCTCTTAGACAAAGACTGGCAATGTTGGCAAGTCTTGGGGACGAGATCTTTAGGAAGATAAACAATACATACGGAGTAAGAGTCTGATCTGGCCTTTTTTCCACAAGAAGGGCAAGAGTCAAAAAGAGATGGCATTTCTGAAGTGAAAAAATTCCAAATTCTGTCAAAGAAAAGACAGTACCTTACTTCTAAAGCTGGAAGATGTCGAGGTAAGGGAAATTTTTTCAAAAAACTGGAGATAACTTTCTGACAAAAAGTCAGAAAAAGCAGATCGTGTAACCAGGGTCCAAAGTGAAAGAGCCGGTAAGAACTGACCTAACGGTCACCCCTGACGGGAAGCTAGGGGTCATGGCTGCCTTAAATGCACGGTGTTTATTTCTATGTTGCTTTTCAATATGTTTCTACAATGCAGCCTGCGAGCTGTCAATGCTTTCAGTCCTTTTTGCAGGATCACACTAAGTGCTAAGCATTAAAACGGTGTTCAAAAATACTTTGTTTTCTTTTTACCTGTTTTTAATGTATTGTTTGTGATGTACAAGGAAAGTCCTTACAGCATTGTTCAGCTCTTAGTGTATGGAAGGCTATATCTATATATATCTATATATATCTATATATATCTATATCTATATCTCTATATCTCTATATCTCTATATCTCTATATCTCTATATATATATATATATCATCACATCCCTCCACAACAGAAGAATCAGAGGCCAGAGGGGAATCCATGGAAAACAACCTGCTTTATTGGGCAGTACAAACAGTGGTGCCGAATGCATTTCGGCATCAAGCCTTCCTCAGCGCCCTGCACTGCGTGGTGTTCTTCATCTTAATGTTAAAGTCCTGCTTTTCTTTCTGTGGTGACCTATATGCTCCTCCCCAGTGCTGAATCAGCTCACCTGTTGGCTGTAGTGGTAACTGCACGAACTCCAACTCCCAAGATGCAATGTGTAGATGCATCTGGGTAGGCGATATGGGGGATGCGAGTCGAATTCAAGCAGGATTGTCCGTAATGTGCAGGTAGGTGGTGAAGCAATACCGGGGGTAATGCCAAAGTCCACATGGCCTTCCTTGGGTCCCCTCGGACTGCTGCTGCCCATTAGTCCAGGATAGCGATTCAGCAGAGGCAGCCATACAGCAGCACAGCACGCAGTGTGTTATCCACATATATGTTTGTGTTTCCGGGGTCCCGCGCAGGTGCTTATGACTATTGATAAGGGTGTACTGTTTGGGGTATCAACCAAGTCATTGCAGCATAACTCTGATGACAAACAAAGCAAACAGCTGGAGAACTCTCGGTGGAATTCCAACACTGTGGCGTCCAGGGAAATCCAGGAAAACAATCTAAATGGTAGGGTCACAGTCTGAACACTCTGTGCAAAGGAGACTCTTGTCGCAACAGTTCCCATCTATCATGTATCCATATGGTCACATAATGTGACTAAATCAAACATCTAATGATTGCGTTTGGAATGATATCTTGCTTCACCACATAAAGCTGGCACGGACCATAGATGTTTTTCCAATAACTCACTATGGTGTCTGACTTCAACCCCCACTTTAATGACATCTTCAAACGTTTTCACGACCAGTGGACCATCAATGTGGAGCCGCGTGGAGGAACAGCGAACTAACAAAAAAAAAAGACTTACTGATTGACAAGAGAATAGGTCACATCAGAAAGAACTTCCCACATGCCACATTTAGGAAGTCTTAAAGGCTTCTTTTGCATTCAAGCAGGGGTAACTTGATTCTAGCGTACAATCAACCTAGAAACAGAGGGGAGAACAACCCAACTTTGAAGAAAGAGGATTGGTCTTCTTGAATGCCAACACCTCCATGCCAACTAATTAATCAATGTAAGCAGAAAATTAGAACAAAGTTACAATACAGATTTACGAGACACCATCAATCTGGTCAATGGGTTGTCAACAGATCATGGAGCATGCGTACTATTCCTGGGCCTGATAACAAAATCTATGTTCCAAAGAGGCTCATACGTCGTAAATAAGGATGCATGAATAACAGCAGTCCGAGGTTTAGAGATTGATCCTCTTGATTAATCTACCAGCGATCTATCTGAAACTCATGAAGGATGGGAAAGCGTGATGGTTGGATACCAGTTGCTATAAAAATGGTGGAAGGAAGTATACCACATGTCTAGGAGTATGGCTGAAATGTGTACCAGTCAGGGGTCTGAAATGTGGGAGCCTATAGCAGGAACCTGAAAAAGTTTGTAAGCAACAGAACAACCATTCAAACCTAACTAAAAGTCCCATGCCTGTTCTGGTCCTTTGACATGTAACTAGTACATCCAAAGGAGTCAAGAGGAAACAGAAGAAAAACTGGGGACAAAGTTTCAGAAACTTAGTGGGATAAACATGATCAACAGATGGGGAAGGAAACTACCTACCATGATCAAACTGAAATTTAAAGCTATATGTAGTAGTATTGAAGACCACTTGATATCAAACTGGGCAAAGGCTGCAGCAATGTGGAAAAGCAGAGTCAATGTGTTACAGTAAGTGGTAAAGTAGGTCCTCACTTAGGATCCTTACCATTCTATGTACTTTAGAGCTGAACCTGCTTCCTTAACTTTTTTTAAAATTTTTATTTATTGACATTTTGAAAGACTCAAAACATACAACTCAACAGCCAACATGTTAGCAGTATTACAGGAGTGTTCAGTAACACAGTTTACATTACATTGCAGCGGTTTAATCATCTGCGATCCACACGCCTGAATAGGAACACATCCTTACCCAACCATTGTCTCTTATCCAGTATAAATAAGCAGAACAGAAAATAACATGTAGGGTCTAGAGCTCATTTGTTACACCCGAGGAAGTGTCTTTAACATAGCTCAGTAAGCCCACCATGGGGGTTGGGGCAATCGTTGCCCAGATTATTTGAGTCACTGATGTAAAAATGCAGCAAGTATCGGGCAATCCCATGCCATGTGAAGAAAAGAGGCTGGGGTAAAACCGCATCGCCAACAACTCTCATCATCCCTAATCCCCATACGGCACAAACCCACAGGTGTCCTATAAAATCTATGTAATTATTTCAAATGAATGAAGCGAAGTCGATAGTTAGGGGAGAGTTCAGTGAGTTGGCCACAGCAGAAGTTCCATCTATCCTCAGTTAATGGCGTAGGGAGCTCGGCATTCCACTATTGGAGGGCTCGGGGTTTCACCAGCGGGGCGGTGTTTTGCATGTGTATGAAGACATGTAATAAGTTTCCGGGGAGATGGAGAGCGCAACAAGTTCTCCAATGCGGGCAGGGGTAGCGGGGCCATTGGAACTCCCTTGCTGAGCGCAAAGAGCGTAGAGTTGCATATCCGGACCACACAGCCCCCCTGCTTCAGCAGGAGTGTCAATAAGTCCCAAGAGAGTCTGGCCTGTCCACCCGCCCACACCAGGGAAATCAGCAGCGATCTCAAGGTCTGAAAAAAATGCTGTGTGAAGGGGACCGGGAAGTTAACGAATAAATAAAAGAATTTCCGTAGGATGACATCTTAGCTAGCGCAATCTTTCCTGCCAAGGATAGCGGGAGCTTAGCCCATATTTTGACCTTCTCTTCCTACCATGTGACTGCACGTCCATAATTAAGATTCCACACCTCCTGCGTGTTAAAACTAAGCCATATACCCAAGTATTTGACTGCCTCCGCCTCCCACTTCAAAGGAAATTCAGATGTCACCTGAGGTGTGCCATCTGTGAGAGGAAATACTACAGACTTTGCCCAGTTGATACAGATACCGGCTAGTCCCCCGAAGCGTAAAATAGGATCTAGGTTAACCTCAGGATATAGAACGTAAAGGGTGACATCGTCCGCATACAGCGAAATGAGGATGCTCCTAGTGCTAAACCCTATAACCCTAGCCGTATGATGTTGCCTGAAACGTGCAGTCAGTGGCTCCATCGCGATCGCTAAAAAGCAAGAGGGAAAGAAGGCATACCTGCCTGGTGCCTCGAGCAATGGGGAATGGGACTGAAAGCATACCATTCACCTTAATCTGGGCAGAGTGTAGAGCAGCCTGATACGGTTTATGAAGAGCGGGCTAAAACCCCCTGCGGCCTAATATGGCAAATAGATATGGCCACTCAAGCATATCAAACGCCTTGGTGGCGTTCAAAAAACCGAAGCTCACACGTCAGGGTGTAGATAATGTAGCACTGAGAAGACAGTACGTAAGTTGTGAGAGGTAGACCGCCCAGGAATAAACCCAGACTGGTCGGGGAGAGCAATAAGGAGAAGTAGTAGCTGTAGCCTATTAGCAAGCAACTTGGCTAGGATTTTAACATCCACGTTTATCATTGATAACGGCTGGTAGGAGTCCAGCTCCGTTTCCGGCTTACCAGGTTTCAATAGGGCAATAATGATCGCTTCCCTCATGGACGGGGGTAAGACACAATCAGTTTGGGCCTCCTCATACAATGTTACCAGTCTAGGCACCAGCTCCTCTACGTATGTTTTATAGAAGGATGTGGTCAAGCAGTCAGGTCCGGGAGCCTTATCAAGCGGTAGACCTTTTATTACCTGGGCGACATCTTCCACGGTAATCGGGAAGTCCATGTAATCTCTGTAGTTTTGATTAAACCTGACTAACTCCAACGAATCGAGAAAGGACTGCATTCCCTCGGGACAAGTTTCCTGAGTGGCAGTGTATATCTGAGAATAAAACTTGGAGAATGCATCCAAAATATCAGTTTGACCTCTTACAGCAGTGCCCTATGCGGTGGACAATTTGTGTATATATGCAGCGGATATGGGCGGTCGAAGTAGACCAGCCAACGTCCGTCCCGGTCTATCACCCTCTCCGTACCTTCGTGCCTCTGCATACTTCCCTAAGAATTGAACTTCTCGTTGTGCCTCCTCGGCGTAATTCAATAATTTAGATTTCAGGGGAGCGTGCTCATTTGTGGAGTAAAACTGCTCCTCGAGCACATTAATTTGAGCCTCCAGGGAGGCAAGTGAGCCCCTAATGGCCTTTAATACTCCTGTCTGCCAGGCAATGCACTGCCCCCTAATAACCACCTTGAACGCCTCCCATAAGGAGGCCTCAGTATCCACGGAGCAGACATTGAGAGCGAAATAGTCAGATATATCCGTCCGGATTGCTTCCTTGAACGCCTCATCTAGTAGGGCATGTGGTGGGAGACGTCAGGAGAACGCTCGGGGAATTGAGTCGGGGAGCGCCAGTTTCAACAGACATGGAGCATGGTCCGAATGGGATCGCGGTAGGTGCAGGATGTCGGAGGTCCATGTAGCTACATCCCGCAAGACCAACCAGAAGTCTAACCGGGACCAGGCATTATGATGGCCGGAGATACAGGTCCTCTCCTTGACCAGAGGGTGCCTCCTGCACCATATGTCAACTAGATCTCAGTCAGAAATGATAGCATTCAGGGCGGCGCCAGCAGCAGGATGCAATGATCTGGCCGCACCTCTCCTATCCAGAATAACATTAAAATCACCATCCCCATAAAATTGTGCTACATCCAGTTGCCCTAACCCTGGTCCAGAGAGCCTGAAAGAAGTCGGGGGAGTCTACGTTAGGGCCATATACTGCTACAATCACCAGAGGAACTCCACCCAGTACTCCCTGCACAAGAAGAGATCTACCCTCGGGATCGCCCTAGATGTCGCTTTCTCGCCAATTCAACCCCCTCTTAACCAACATAGCCACCTCTCGGGAATAATTAGAGTATATGGAGGAATATACATGTCCCCACCTGTTGTCCTTGAGCCAAGGGGATGGTTTTACATTGAGGTGCGTCTCCTGTAATAAACACACATCTATATTGTGGCGAGATAAATAGGCATTCACTAGTCTAGACTTCCTACTGTCATTCAGACCTCTGATATTCCACGTGAGAACACTCAATGCGTTGGCATGATGTTATACAATGTACACTGAAATAGAAAGTATGGGTTATGGCAACGCGGTATCTTCCCGAACCAAACCGTGCAGCGTGGCCAACAGAATGCAGACATACTGGCAAAAAACATAGAACCAACTCCCCCTCTCCACTCACTCCAACCCCCCCAATGACGTTGTAGAATATCCCACCTAAATAAACAAAAAACCAAGAAGTACATATAAATACAGGGAAATCTCCCATGGGGGCGCAGCTAACCTGGCAAACTACCCCGTACACAATACAGGGTGGCCGGGTGTACTGCGGAGTGTGTTGCGAGTCCCAGTAAACAGATCAAAGTCTGAACAAATTCAGTGGTAACTCAAAACCCAAAAACACCCCACCCCCACAGCCTAACTTGACCCAGGAACTAAGTTTTATAACAGTATGATACCCATTACAGTCAAGCACAGACAGACACAGTTCGGGTTCCTGAGGCGGAAGCCGGGAACGATGTAAACTAGCGATTTTAATGTTAATTGTATTTTAAACTTTAATTTTGGGCACTTACTTCCCACTTTTGCACGCACGCCTGCATCCCTACTCTGGTGATCAACAGCAGCCGATTAGGTGCTGCTTCGGATCGGATCTTTTTTCACGCCATCTTGGGTGAGTCTGAGGGCGGGCAGACTACTTGCTCGGCCCTCCCACCCTCACCTGTATAACATGACTACCCTACCCCGCACGCGCAGCAGGCCGGCGCAGCGGGCGCGCCAAAGGCTAGCCCATCTGCGCCCGTCCGCACCAGGCCTGGGCCTAGGGCCACCCCTCCTGGTTTTCATACTCCATGCCCCACACCCCCCAGAATTCGTTACGAAACTGCCTATCTCAAGTCGCTTAATACCACTATCAACTCTTGTACCACTACTAACTTGTGTAGTATAAATGACTTCTCATACACTTGTCCTCACTGCCACTTCAATATTATTGATAACTCCTGCTCTTTGGGTTCCACCAATTTAATTCACAAGAAGGCTGCTAGAATCATTAAAGTGGCACTTCTTAATGTTCGATCTCTCCCCAAACACAGATATGAAATAGCTGACTTTATCGATAACTGGGACTTATATATATTATTCCTGACCGAAACCTGGGGTGACCAGGCCTCTGATCCTGATTTTACCACGGCCACGCCGGAGGGCTTTGTAAACATCAGACAGGACAGACCCCTAAAAAAAGGGGGTGGCATAGCGATAATTTATCGCAATACCTTTGTCTTACGAACTGAGCTAATAACCACTAATACATGTGAAGCTTTGAACTTCACATTTTTCACCCCACACTCTAGCTCCTTTCGAGGTGTTTTGCTTTACCGCCCCCCTGGTTCCCGCTCAGCATTTCTATCTTCCTTGAGTCATCTTTTGGAGCCTGTAGCAGGGGTAAATAACTTCACCATTATAGGTGACTTCAATTTTCACCTCGATCTCTGTGGTGACCCTGACACCATTGCCCTCCTATCCGAAATGGAAGCAGTGGGCTTAAATCAACTCATCCATTTTCCTACGCACTTAGCAGGGCATACACTAGATGGAATCTTCTCCAATCTCAAATCTCTCTCCATAGAGAAAATACTGCCCCTCACGTGGACAGACCACTCAGCTGTATGCTTTAATATTTCCCCTTCCAGTCCCCTTCCCATCAAATCCTTTAATACCAATACCTTTAAATCATGGAAAAGTACCAACATTGAAGACTTTAAGAACAATTTACACACGTTGAAGGATATTAAATACGTCTAACCCGAAATTGCAGCTACCATATACACTAACTGTCTTCAGACCCTAGTCGACTCCACTGTCCCTACTAAAACAAGCATTAGAAATGCAATCGGGCTCGGATTTATTTGAGTTTGAGCTAATGGCATTGTAAATGCCAATGTCTTTTTGCCATGTGTTATGGAGTGTCTGCATGTGGTGTGTAGTGGAAGTATGTTTGTTGAATTGTAATTTTACCAATGGTGGCATGCTGTGCTTTATATGAATATGTTTAAAAGTAAAGTGTACCATACTGCGATTGCTTGGTGGAAAAGTGCACTGCCGGCTGGAGGTGTGTGTGCCTGGTGGAAGGGTGCACTGACGGCTGGTGGGTGTGTGCTTGGTAAAAGCGTGCACAGATGGATGATGGTTGTTGGTGTTTGTGCATGGTGAAAGCATTAATTGACGGCTGGGGGTGTGTTGTTGTGTGTGTTGTTTTCTGTGTGCTGGTGAGTGTGTGGTGGTGAGTCTGTGGGGGTGAGCCTGGGGAGTGAGTGTGGTGGTGAGTGTGTTGTGTTGAGTGGTGACAAGTGTGTGGTGTTGAGAGACTGAGGTGTGTGGTTTGTGTGTGCGTTATGTGTGTGTGGTGAATGTGTGTGTGGTGTTTTCTGCACACTCACACACTGCCCCGTAACATTCACACACTGCTCACCCGCACACTCCCAATGTCACCCTGCATAGTCACACACTGTTTATGTTTATCGGCCCCCTTGTGTTAAGGGCTTGTGTGTCTGTCAGCGTGTTTGTGTGTGCCTACATTTCTGCGTCTGTGAGTTTCGGCATGTGTGGGCATCTGTGTGCGTGGGGGTGGATGTGTTTGCCTGAGTTGTTACAGTGTCGATGTTTGCGTATTTGTGGACACCTGTGTGGGCCAGTGTGTGGCTGTGTTTTTGTATGTTTCTGTTTGTGTGCGCATGTGTGGGTCTCCCTGTGTATGTGTGTGTGTGTGTGGGGGGGAGGGGTGCATGCGTCCCTGATTCTGAATGTGTGCGGTATGGGTACTGTGTGTGATGGAAAGATCTGGGGTGTTTATAAAGAAGGTGTGCACGTGTCTGCTAGCCACACTTCATCCACATGTAACTATTTGCGTGCTATTAAGTCTCTGCCTCCGCTAGAGTCGTCTCAGCCCGATTCTAAGCCGCCGGTCCTTAAACGCCGAGACGCTGGAGCTGGCTGCACGTATGCAACGAAAACAACTCCAGCAGCAGCGGCTAAAACAAACTAAAAGTGTAACTCTGAGCTGAGCTGGAGTGAGGGCTGAGCGCTGGGAGAGGCGTCGGAGTAGCGCGCACAGACACACGGCACTGCCAGCTGACAGAGCTGGAAAGAGACATCACGCTAAGATCAACACTGTCAGCCCCACTGGTGGCCAAAAAGGGCATGGGCGGCGCGGGACACCAACGGGTTAAACCAAACAGCGGGGAGGGGTGTCCTGCGCTGAGTGCAGGGGCGCCTGCGAGCTCCCAGCAGGGGCAGAGCGGTGCCCTCTGCCACCCCGGGGTCCGCCGCGCGCACGCAGACACCGGGGTCGCCGTCTCCGGGAGGCAGCTTCCAAATGATCTCATCTCTCCTTTCTTCCCCGACACTATTAATGCTCAGATGGGCAGAATGAAGTGAAAGTACGTGCAAGTCATGTGTAAACTGCCTCAGCCAGGGGGCTTTTATCCCGGCGTGTATATTCCAGTGGTGCCCATTTATCTACCCCCGTACACACGGCACCCCCCTGCAGCTCCTTAGCTCTAACGAGCCTCGTTAAGATCACAATAATATTCCACCCTCTAATTGCTCGTCCCATTCAAAACAAGAACGGGGTTCGTGTCTCGGCAACGACGCTCAACATCCGTGATTCTGGACAAATCACTTAATCTCACCGTGCCTAACAAAACAAGGAAGCTGCGCGCTGAGCGCTGCAGAATTGTGAACGCGCCCGGCCATCTGGATTCACTAACGGAGGCACCCTGACAGCTCCTAATTATAATTTATGTACTTCTTTGCGCAAGCACGCACGAAATATGCCCAAAATGGCGGAACAAAACTACATTTACCCTATCACTTCAAGCCTATTAAAACGAAAACACAAGGAAGACGAATCACTGGCCAGATGACAGAAAACGCTAAGGAATGTCTGGAATTCCTCTCACCAAGGCCCTAAGGATACTTCTTCTTTTTTTTCTTATAACATTAGGATCTCGAAACTCCTCCCCCACTTACAGTGGGGAGGAGTCCGAGCCCTAAAAAGATCTACCAATAGAACATCTAATTCAGCCCCCTGGTTCAACGAATGTCTTAGGTTTGAAAAACAAAGCTGCAGACGACAAGAACGTAAATGGCGGCAAAAATTCGACCCTTATGAAAAAATATTTTATAAAGAGAAATTAACTAAATACAAACATATGATTATCACTTAGAAAAGTTTATTTTTCAACAATCAAATCGAGTCAGCACAAGACTCGGTCAAACAACTTTACCAGGTAGTCTCGCATCGCACTGGTCAGGATAAATTCACCCCTAAAGAGGCCTCTCAAGCTATGTGCGACGCCTTGTCTACTCATTTTCAAGATAAAGTCTGGGACATTTACTCAAAATGTAATAACCTTAACCATGACATCACTTCTTCCCATACTACTCCTGATCCTATTCCTATTTCTACCAATTTACCCTCTTTTTCTTTTGACCAAGTTTCACCTGAACTGGTTCACAAACTTATGATGACCACTAACTCGGGCTCCCCCAATGACCCCTGCCCTCCGACAATACTTAAATTGGCTCCTGTTATATCTCAAACTCTCTGACATCTACAACGCTATGCTCATCTCAGGCACTTATCCTTCAATAAGGAAAAAAACAGTAATTAAACCCTTACTCAAAAAACCCACACTAGATCCCTCCTTGGTAAACAACTACAGGCCAATAGCAGGTCTTCCCTTCCCTGCAAAAATCAAGGAAAAAATCATGAACAGCCAGATCTCTGAATTCATTGACAATAACAACTGCCTTGATGACTCGCAGTTTGGATTTAGAAAGGGTCACTGAACAGAGACTGCATTAATAAAAGCTTCTGATGAGATCAGAATGATCTTGGATAGAGGAGGTACAGCGGTGCTTATAATGCTCGATCTTCCCGCAGCCTTTGACACGGTCGATCATTCCATCCAGATCGACCGTGTCAAAAAATCCGGAATCTCCAGGAACGCCATCTCCCTTCTCTCCTCCTTCTTAGCTCACCGGGAACAATCCGTCTCCAGGGGTGGCTACTCCTCCTGCTCCTTCTCTCTTCCCTGTGGTGTCCCCCAGGGATCCTCGCTGAGTCCTACGCTCTTTAACATTTATGTAGCGGACTTAGCGAGGATCATCAAAGCTCATCGCCTAGCAGTTACATCTTATGCTAACGATACGCAGCTTGTCCTGGCTATCAATAACAATGGACTCGAAGTAGCCAATAACTTCCAACGGGGAATGACTGCTATCAGTAACTGGATGAGTAAAAACTGTTTAAAGCTCAATTCAGACAAAACTGAAGTCAGGATATTTGGTAAGCTCACTCCTAGTTGGTCCCCCACTTGGTGGCCTCAAGACCTTGGACCCCCTCCTGTTCCGGTCACCAAGGTCAGGAACCTAGGAGTGATCTTCTATAAACTTTCTTACATACACCAAGCAAATTCCGTTGTTTCGGCTTCTTTCTTCACCTTAAAAATGATTTAAAAACTACAACCTTACCTCCCTGTAAATACCACAAATACTTTGATTTCCACTTTACTTATGTCTCGAGTTGACTATTGCAATGCTCTTATGCTTAATGCACAGGAGCAGGTGTTTAACAAACTCCAGCTGATACAAAACGCAGCTGCCAGACTTGCCACCGGAACACCTAAGTTTAAACCCATTTCTAATGTCATCCGAAAACTTCACTGGCTGCCTGTGGGGCAAAGAATTACATTTAAGGCTCTGTGCATAGCCTTCAAATCCATCCATGAAAAGGGTCCAAACTTCTTCAAACACGCCCTCTGCCCCTATAGACCAAGTCGCACCCTTAGATCCGCCAAGGCAAATCTCCTGGAGATAGCCAAAACTAGGAAAGCTACATGGGGAGACAGTTCCTTTTCAATTGCTACAGCCAAACTATAGAATGCCCTTCCTAGTCAACTTAAGACCTCTCCCACACTAATTCTTTTCAGGAAACACCTAAAAACCTGGCTATTTAACCAATAATCCATGCTAATTTTACTCATAACTCTAGCTCTCCTATGATCTTCTGTCTAGCGCCAAGACACCCTCGGGTAATCGCGCGCTCAACAAGTTGTATCAATAAATTGTCGCCGAGTCGGTCAGCTCCGGACACCTCGGATCCACGGGCATCTTTAGGTCGTTTTCCATCGACATGCTTGGCGAACTTCAAGGCTGATTTTGCATCAGTGAAAAAGTGTGCAGTGCCCTCATAAAAAACCTTGAGCTTCTTCGGGTAAAGTAAGGAGTACAGGATTTGAGCTTGTAGTAGGATAAGTTTTGCAGGTAGGAATTCATGCTATGTCGCCTGCACAACCGGTGTAAAGTCGGGGTGGAACGAGATGGTGTTGCCCTTGTGTGAGATACAATCCTTTTCTCTAGCTAGCCGTAGTATGAGGTCTCTGTCTAGTTCAGAAGTTTTGCCAAGATAGTCCTAGGAGTTGCTCTCACTGGAAGTCTCGGTCCGAGTGACCAATGCGCCCTCTCCACCACAAATACAGACGATATATGGGGGTTGAAGAGTTCATGAAGCAAGTCCGCTATGAAAGTCTCCATCTTGGATATGGCTGTCGTCTGCGGGATCCCAGTAAAAAGCAGATTGTTCCTGCGTGACCTCGCATCTAAATCCTCATTCTTGGCTCAAGTTATTCCCAACATTTTATCCATATTCAGCAATTGCTCCTGCGTTTCCACTTGAAATTCGTGGAACTCGGTATTTCGTTTTTCCAGGACATCCAGGCGGGTTTTGTGTGTCGCTACTTGGGCCAGCTGCGTGGTGAGGGTATCCAGCTTGGCATCAATGTTCCGTAGACTCGAGCACATCTCCAACATGAGGGTCCGTAAGGCCTCTCCATGATCCTCCATCTGCGTGTCCTGCTGACTCTCCGTGTGCGTGTCCGGGTCAGATTCCGTTTGCTGCGTGGCTCTTATTCTCGAAGGTGAGCTTCAGCTGCTTAGCAGCCTGTTTGCCCATGCTTGCGGACGGAATGGGAAAGTGTAGAGATCCCTAGAAATCTGTCAGGCCCAGCCCAGGACCTCACGTTGCAGCCTCCAGGTACAGCGACCCACACACCAGTGATTCCTCCCGGGCGCACAAGCTTCTCACACCTTAACCGGGTTAGGCTCCTTCCGGTACTAACCAAATCGCACCACCACAGCCACTCAGGGTACCAACACCAACAAGCCTCCCAGCTGCCACAAAGTCCTGTGCATATAGCTCGTTCGTCCTCCTCCGGGCCTCCACCACCGCACACAGATTCGCCAGCTATGTCAGCTTCACCGAGGGCCACAAACAGGCCACAGCAGGTCCAGAGCAATCACAGCATGAACCGGCAGCACTTTCAGCCACAACCAGGCCCCAGCCAGTAATCGCAATACAAAATGGCGGCTGCGGTGTGGAAATCACCGCTGAGCTCCGCAGCGTTACCGGGCCTCACCTCGTCCAGGGCAGCGGGTGTATCGGTACAGGCATGGAGTTCACGAGGGCAATCCAGACAGAAGCTACCAGCTCTCTCGGCCCCCCTCTGGCACAGCTCCGCTCTGACGCGGCCACAAAATGGCGGTCACTCCGTCCAAGGCCTCACCGCCACCCCCACTTCCTTTGGGCAGCACCCCACTAGACAGGGCATATGTGGCAGCAGATTCAGGCGCCCTTCGTGCCGCCAGTCGATGTCGTACCTTGGTCCGGGGGTCTGAACAATCAGGGCGTCGAGTACTCCGCTACAGAGTCCTGCCCCGCGGCACGAGTGGCAGCGCTCAGTACCGCAATTGTTCCGCCACTGCAGGTTGGTGTTCGAATTCGCAGCAACTCTCCATTTGCAAGGATAAGATCAGGATTAATCCTCGCCCGGCGGAGCTCACTCACAGAGCAGCCATTCCGCTGCGCGGCAAGCCACACCCCCCCCCCCTGCTTCTTTAACTTAATAAGGGATCTGGTGGCTCTGATATATAGGCCTCTCTTTTCCCACAAGTCAATACAGTAATATAAAAACTGTTAATTTCACACCAATATACTCAAGCCTATTTGCATCACTGCTTTCCCAGAACAGTGTACTGAGAATTGGTGCCACAGTAAATGCCCTCTACATTACCATTCTTCAGGAACTTTTGGTTCGGCTTCAATGAACCCAGAACAGAGCGGCGAGTATGGTCTTCAGGCTGAACTGATGAGAATACTTTTTTCATCCAACAGAGCTTGGCACGAACGGATTCAAATTGCAATTAGAATCCTAAACATTGTGATTAAATGCCTCCATCAAACTGAACCAACATTTCTTCTAAAGTCATATTGTGGTTGGATACTGGCACTCTGAAGAACAAAACCAAATCCATCCTAATGGACCCCAAATTTAATCTCATAGCACTGGGAGGTCAGTCATTTTCAGTACATGCATAATATTGTAGGATATTTTTGCCTTTAGACAACAAGCTCTCAACCACACTCTTAAGCTTCCGACTTTGTGTTTAGACCTGTGCACTGAGGCCCATTGAGGTAGTGGGTGCAGTAGGACTCCTCTGTCAGTCTAACTCAGTGGCCCTCTACATTAGTTTTATTTTATAATAAGCATTTGCTATGCAATAGATCTCGCAGTTGAGAGTTTGAGCTATTGGCATTGCAAATGGCAATGCCTTTTATTTACGTGTTGGTTTTTGAAACATGAATTAAAGGCATTGTCAATTACAATGCAAATAGCTGAAAGTCTATCAAATGAGACCTATTGCATTGCAAATGCTTGTTTAGATTGGATCTGGTTTTCACTGCAGGCACTGTGAAAGAGGATGCACAGGAGTGGGGTCACGTGTTTTTCTGGGCTCTCAAGACAGTTTGTCAAGAATGTATTGAGGCATCCTACACATATGATGTTAAACCAGCCCAGGAATGGCATCATCCCAGTGAAGATCAACACCATTATCCGGATTTTTCGCAGGAGTGTCAATGAATTGCAATAATGGGCATACTCTGGCATGTGTATCCCTCATAATAATAATAATTGTAAAAAAAAAAAACACACACACACACTTAGCCCACTCAACGGTCGCCTCTGTGTCCCTGCTTACAGCAGGTCTGTGCATGCATCCCTGCTTGGGAATAAACACATCAACAGGCAAGAGGTCTGCACGGTATGAAATGTGGACTAGAAAAAGAGGGTGGGATGTGTCCTGCGACAGATTTCCATGGGTGATTTGCCCTGCAAGGAAATATGCAGGAGCAAGATCTACTAGGGAGATGGATTAGAGGGGGAGATCTACTCTGGTAAAGAGGTAAAGAAGGGGCACGTGGTACCCAGACGAAATGTGCAGTCTCACTGCCTCAGCTATGCAGCGAGTCGCCCCCTTCACACCCCACTTCCAAAATACATATCTTCCGGTCGGGAGTGTTTGGAGATAAGGAGAGCCAGAATGAAAACCGGATATTTCAATTACAATTTAAAAAAAATTGCAGAAAGCAAAGTTACTAAGTGAGTCCGTGCATCTCATGAAGCCAGCAAGTCAATGTTACTTTATATGCTTCCTTTGAGGAAGGCAAGCAGCCTAATTACATGGTATTAATAAACTAAAGCAGACTCGGATGGCTAGTGATAAATTCTGAATATACTTCACCTTTACCACAGCGCCAATTGAGTGTTTGCCACCCGCCTCCTGAGTCCACCACAGACTTGGGGACAAGCACGGCAGTGCACAGTACAATAGTATTTTGGATTTTAAAATATTGTTCTTTCTAAATTCAATATTTACACAGATCATAGATTTTTTTTAACGGATTGATTGATTTATTGGTTTTATTTATTTGCAATGTTTTATATAGCGCTGGCTAGACCCGGAGGTATCAGAGCGCTTTACATGAGGATCAGCGAGTTACAGGATACATAGTTACATCAATTTGAATCAAAGAATCACAGGGGAAGGAGGGGTAGGGGGAGTGAAGGAGTCACGAACAGGGAGACGAGGAAAAACAATGTCAGATGACCGGCTGGGTAGGTGACGCCCAAGGGGCTAGACTCCTCTATAGCTGTATAGGACAGCTCCACCGGGCACCAGCCAAGGTTGCTCGGGCTCCACGGTAGGTAAAAACAGTTTTGGGGTCCGCCCAGGGGGCTTCGTCATAGTTCCATCGAAGGGGGAGGGAAAACCACAAACTGGGAGCCAAGTCAGATGACCAGCTGGGTAGGTGACGGCCAAGAGCCCAGACTCCTCTATAGCTGCATAGGACAGCTCCACTGGGCATCGGCCAAGGTTGCTCCGTCTCCGCAGAGGGTATAAACAATTTTGGTGTTGTCAGATTCCATCAAGGGAGCTTCCGGCCAGAGCTCCTCACCAGTCGGCCATCTTGGATTCATCTAGCAATAGGATAGGCAAGCCGGGCTGGTATCCATTCACATGTGGTTCAGCTGCAATGCATACAATGCCATTTATATCCCAGTGACAAACAATGGAATCTCCTACATGCTTGGGTGACTGTCAGGTGCCTGGCTTAATGCTTCTAAAAAGTGGGAACTGAGACCTAAAAGGATGAGCTCCATGAAAGTTGCAAAGGGCACCGGCACAATGCAGGATAATCTGGTGCCAGGCTGCTAGTATTAACAGAATGCCCCTTGATTTTGTGTGAAAAGGAAGGGTTAAAAGGAGCTCTGCGTTGAAGCAATTACAGACGGCTGTATTGCCGATTGATTTTGCCGACAACTAAATCATGGGCGCCATCTTAGGGTCAGACCGCGTTCTGAGGAAGATCATCACGCTGTTGTACTCAGATTCATGTAGAAACATTCCTTACAGCCACCGCGCACAGCTTTAGTAATATTTAATTTTCCACAATTCCAGTAATTAGCATTGCAGCTCCACAGGAGAAGGTAAAACGCTTCTCGAACACTTCAGACAGCCGCCATTCTAAGGGTCAGGCCGCTTTCTTAAAAAAAAAAAAATTTAAAAAAAAAATCACTGCAGAGTAAAAGTCGTTTTGTATGGCAACAAAGGCAACTGTACCCCATCAAAAAGGTGATGTCAGAAATGTGTCACCTGGTTTAGGATGCAATGTTAGAACAACTTTCACTTGTAGGCACGGAGTGTACAACCAGATAGTATTCTACCATGTATAGTGCTCTAGAAGTTTAAATATTGTCAAATGCATGATTTTCACATGCATGGATAGCCTATTACCGCCTCTATTACATCCAGAGCGACAGCTGTGTCAAGCTGGGATCGTACTCATTCAAAACTGTTTTTGGTGCACAAGTATCGCCGTCTTTTTTTAACCCAAATAATATCTCGAAATTGAAATTAACATGTGAAAGTTATTCTAATAAAATGCGATTTTCCTCTTTTTCACCCTGAGACGATCGTTCTGCCCATCCATAGTAGGACATATTTGTAGTTCCGGAAATTTTAAAAATGAATAACAATGTTTTCATGGTGGTGCAAGATATTAAAATAGAGGAACACTGGCGGAGTGGTTAAAGGAAAGGGGGAGGGGGGCTGGGGATCCCACTAAATAATACCAATCATATTGTTTCACTTAACGCGGAGGACAAACTGATACATGCTGAAGACGTGATGGCCAACCTGATCACAACTTAGAACTCTCTTGATCAATTCAGTAAAATATCTGGATCAAAGATCGCCTGGAACAAGCGATGTCTTTTTCTCTGTAACCTCAAACCCCATCAGTGGAGTTTGGAATGGGAGCTAGTGCACTGAGGTGGGTGGCTGATAGTTTTTCATACATGGGAGCAAACATTTACCATTCAAGAACTGACATCCTGGAAGGTAATTTGGGAGCAACAGTCCGGGTACTGAGGCTGCAGATTGAACTTTGGAACAACATTGCCCCTGTCGATAATAGGTCGTGCAGTTGCAGTGTTAATGAAAACGTTTGATTGTTGCATTATTTTGGCAACTTGCCCTTGAAACTGCCTAGTTAATTCTTTAAGACGTTGGATCAGCTATTGGGAGAGCGGTTCTGGGGTTCTGGACGATGCTGGTTGGCTTTATTTTTTTATCAATCTATTAACCAATATGGAAGGCTTAGGGGTTCCAGACTCTGCAAAGTCTTATGTAACTCGTGATTTTGGTTTTTATGTAGCGCACGATTGCCCCAGGGCGTCTAGGCGCTTTGCAGCGTTGGAAGCCGGGGGTGGTGCTTTAGTTTGAAAACAGCCATGTTTTTAATAGTTTTCTTAAACCAAGCAGTGTTGGACAGTTTTGATGTTCAGTGGGAGCAGGTTCCATAACCTCACAATGTCCAGTACAAAGCTTCTTCTTCCCCGGCCGGCTCTCTTGAATTTGGGGGACTGGAGGAGTTTGCTCTGTCCTGAACGTAGTTGCCTTGAAGGATGGTACCAGGTGAGGTGCGGTTTCAGGAAAGTAGGTCCATTTCCGTGTACAGCTTTATATGCTAAACTGATAAAATCGGCTTGAAAATATTAGCTGCAACAAAATATATCTTTGAAAAAGGAAGCTAAAAGTGGCACATCATAGTATTAACAGACATGCTTTTTAATAAAAATGGTATCTACGAAGTAAGGGAATATAATTAGGTTAGCACACATGCTGCCAGTGACTCTGGGAGTGGAAATGGGGAGGAAGCGGACTCACCCAGCTGGTATTGCTAATCTTTATCTTTATGTTTCTGTGTGCAGCAGGCTTTTGCGTTGTGCAGTTAGATAACAGCTGGGGAAAGCACGACCCATTGGTCCTGCAGAGAGTGGCCAGACAGCTGCGAAGAGAGAAGTAGCCACGACCCTGTCGATTGCCTGTACCCCCAACATTCGAGGTTACTTAACTCCGTGATGTGACGTCACTGGCTGCAGCACTCTCACTCGGCCCGGCCAAGCACCCTGCACCGAAATAAATATTTGCACGCACCCTTGAAATTATTCTGCCCCACAGGCCGTGCCGTGCAGCAGGTGCGATCTGCGGTGTTGCAATGCCGCCGAGCCACATGATTCCGGCGGCGCCCGCGCCACTAACCATTGAGCAGCCGGCCTCCACTTCCAATTTAATTACAAAATGTAACTCCTGGCGTGCAGTGCCCGCCCCAGCCAGGCTGAACATCAGCAATAACAACGGTGCCCTCAGCATGCGAATTGGACCTCCTCCTTGTACCAAGAAACCAGAAGCAGCGAGGCTAAGGCGCGGAGAGGAGGAGACAGCGTGCGGACAACGAAAACAAAAGTCGCTAACCAATGACAGAGCTGACTGGCGCGTGCTCCAGGCGTGAAGGTAGCGTGGTTGCAGGAAGCCCGGAGGGAGCAGTACACGCGACGCCTCGTAAAGATAAGAAATGCATTAGCGACACACGGAAAGCAGACAAGCCAGTCTGGGTGGGCGGCCCAAAAAGCTAAAGGGAGGCAACCCAAACAGCTAATTTCCAATGGCAGGCCACCGTTTATGATAAATGGAGACGCCAGCCAATGGAAATAACGCCAGCCAATGGAAATAAGGGACGGACTTCAAGTTCTTTTCTCAAAGTTCTCATTATTGACAATAAATCTCGCCGAGCGAGCAGCACATGCGCTGGACCGCTAGGCGAGACCGGAAAATACAACCTTAAGATGATAAACATAACACCCTGGTAAGAAGGTTATCCAAGTTAGACTGCATAGTAGAAATAATTGGTCTCACCTTCTTTGCCCTGAAGATCCTTAAGCTTGGTGCAGAGTTCTTCCACTAATGATTCAAATCCAGAGTTCTGTAAACAAAAACAAAAAAGTTAAAAAATATAAAAATGAACTCTACCATAAACTTGTTTGTGATGAAAGTAGGAGAGAAACTAAATGGTCATACGTCATATAAATGAAAAGAAGAAACCAGTGGTAATTATTTTTTGCAGCTGGACTATCTCCCACCCCCCAATCACCTCCACCATTGAGGACATAATTAATGGTAAGTAACTGGTTTATTTTGCAACATGTAGTGCCTTCCAGATTCGCAAGTTGTCCACAGACTAAGTAGCAGTGTTATTCTCCCTGTGGAGGACGGTTTGAAAGAGCGGATGAAAATAAGTGTTTGAAAATTAATTGGCTCACCAATACTTATTGGCAGTTATCAACATAGTAATGCCTTGTGAAGGTGTGGTCCGGTTACCACATGGCGGGCTATGCATATTTCTTGTAGATATAGCTTCGGTACAAAAGCAAGGGTTACTACTTTCTTTCTAGAAGAGTGAGTACTTGGTTTTACCCAAAATTTCCTATTTGTCGACGCATAGCAGTGATCAATTGTTTGTAATATACACCTTGCAACAGTGTTCTTTGTTACTGTGGTTGTACAGAGAGCGACACAAAAATTTGTATAGTTCGGTCCCCCTTCATTTCTTGAATATAATACACTGAATGAATGAATTGAAGTGTTGCTTACAAAGCTCACCGTCATTCCCGAAGGAGCATCGTAGCGCTAGGCAGCAGCAGAAATTACTACGTAACGGCATAATAACCCACCAAAAAGCACATCATAGAATGAGAGAATACCAGAGTGAATTGGAGATACCACATAGCCACGTCTTCAGATGCTTTCTGAAGATGGCGTCCAATTCAACGAATCTCAAGTGACTTGGAAGATAGTTCCAGGCCTTTGCACCAGAACAGCGAAGCATTTATTACCCACTTGAGTTTTGAGTCTTACAGTGGGGGGCTGCAAAAGATTGGCATGAGAGGACCTCAGGGTCCGTTTTGTCATGTGATGAGTGAATCTGGTAGTTAGATATTTAGGGCCCGACACTCAGTAAATAAGAGAATTTTGAAGAGGGCCTGATATATACTGGCAACAAGTGTAATAATTTTAGAGCTGCGGAGGCTGATAATTGACGTGGGAGCTTCAAAAACCAATCTGGTAGCAGCATGTTGTACTACCTGCAGTTTCTAAATAGTTTGTTTAGAAATAGTTTGTTTAGAAAAACAAGCATACATAATGCAGTAGTCCAACCTGGATATTAATGCAATGGCCACTTTTTTTATTGCTACTAGAGAGCGATACTAAAAGAAAAATTCAGTGATCTGATCAACTTAAAACGACATTCCCACCACTGCAAGAGCTTGTGGATAAAATGACAAAGAAGCATTGCATTTCGCTGCCCCCAGTTATTTTTACAATCTCTACTGTGGCAGGTGGAGGCAGCGTAGAGTTAGGCCACCATAAAGCAGGGTCGAAGGAATTGGACTTGCCTAGAAACATGATCTCAGTCTTGTCCGTGTTGCATTTTATGTGATTGAGCTGCATCCACAGGACAATTTCCATTAGACAGTTTTTATTAACATTAACGCTGTTCTAACACCCAGTGTGTAAATTACTTTTTCAGTAGCGTTGGTGGGTTGTTTCAAGAAGACTTGTAGTATGAAGAGAGGACCCCACCTTTGGCAAGGACATGGTTTTGTTCTCAGTGACTCTATATCTAAAGTTCTTGTACAGTGAGTGCTTATCATGCGCTTACTATCCCAACACACACATAATAATCCACATTTGTAAAGCGCGAACAATCACCCGTAAGGGTCTCCAGGCGCTGGGGGCCATCAGGAAGATTGAGCAACATGGTGCTGGGTTAATCTGCCGTCGCTGCCGGGGACGAACCGTGATCCCCAGATTCCAGCATCAGTCGCCCTGGCCGTGGCATCACACCTCTCCAAATATCCAAACGATACACACACCCATTTAATACAGTGTTAATAAACACAGACTAAACAGACTCTTCAGACAAACATTCTTGATGACACCAACAGAGTGATAAAACACACAATACTGGCTCTATGAAGACCATCAATACTAGAGGTAAAAGTCCAAGTGATTGAGTGCTGTGAATAGCTAAAGGCCCAACTGAACCCTTGTTTGTTTTTTTTTGTCAGGAAATATTGAAAAATAGTTAGGGAGGTCCCACTATATTCCACAGGCAGTTCCAAAGGACAGTTGTCTCCATCCTTATTTTTACTCAGCACAGTAAAAAAATTATCTGTGGTGGGGCATCAAATGAGAACTCACAGCAATTCAGGATGTCGCTGTTATAAAGAGATACTGGTCAGATGAAAAACGTACATTAAGAATCATTCACTCCAGAACCATGAAGGCTACAGAGATGGTTGAAAGCGTTCTACAGTCAGCAAGTACCATTTTTGCATGCAGGACCAGAAGCCATACTAGGGGTGTGAAAACAACCTGTCACCTGGTCCTTCTAGGGCGAAGAAAGGATAAGTTTGGGGCACCCTATGGACACATTCGGACTTGAGACACAGAATGCTCAACCTTGATATCTTCTTACAGCAATAGAGAATTCTTTGACCTGGTAGTAGTTCTTGCCTCTCTGGGGAAGCTGGGAGGGGTGACCTTTGTGGCTATTAAACAGTATTGAGGTATGTGCGTGCAGGTCCATATCTGATAGAAGAACAAGTGCCCAGTGTAGGAAGGTACAGTTTTTGGCATGGTTACCCCCCACTTTTTGCCTGATTCTGATGCATCTCGTGTGCCCAGGGTTACTGCTGAGCAGGTTCCCAGTGCCGGTGTTCTTTCCCAAAAATGTACTTTTGTTTCCACAATTGGCACACCTCTGCTTCACATATAGGTCTTTTGTCAAAGGTACCAGTGGTAACAAGGGGTCTTGTAACCAAAGAGTGTTTTTACGGGCTGCAGCATGTATTGTGCCACCCCATGAGACGCCTCACTAAACACATGTATGCTGCCACTGCAGCAAGGATGTTTTGGTGCAGATAAAAGTGAAGAGTTGCCCTGGCACACATCCTTGTGTGCCAGGCTTACCAGCACTGGAAGACGCACTGGTAAGTCACCCCTACAGTAGGCTTTACAGCCCTAAGGCAGGGTGCACTATACCTTTTGCGAGGGCATAACTGCATGAGCAGATATGCCCCTCACGTGTCTAAGTCCATTCTTCAAAATTATAAGTGCACAGTGAAGCCATACTGAGTACACTAGCGGGGAGCTTGTCACTACAGGTTTCACAGCTCCATGATGGCTTCACCAAATTCCAAGATGTTTGGAACCAAACATCTCAGCTTAATAAACGCACATTGATGCCAGTCCCCTCCTTCCCCCCACGTGGAGCCGCATGAGGAGCTGTTCCATTGTGACGTCTTAGTCGACGTGGGAGAGCTGAGAAGAAAGGTTTCCGTGGAATGCTGCGCATGGGGGAAATTAAAAAGTTGAGGAACGCATAGGCAGATTTATCCATCAGAAATGTAGAATCTCCAGACAGCCATGTCTAGCTCAATGTAGAGCAAACATCTAGGACTCTCGAGAAACATAAAAAGGAAGGCAGAACGGCTTCACAAAATCATGCAGAGGACTTCTGTCCCAAAATGGACAGTACTTATTCAGCCAGTCCTGTAGTCAGCCAGGATAATCCTTGCATTAATCTAAGCCATTCTAAATGATGGTCTGGTCTTTTGATTCTTTTTGGTAGATCTGGAAAATGAATTTTGGTATTAGCTTAGTTCTGTTCAAATGGCCAATCAGTATGTTAAGTGCTTGAACAGTTTATTAGGGAGTAGGTTTGGACACTGGCTTCTTTACATTTTCAATGTGATCATGGCCTATTAACTCGTTTTCAAAGAGCACTCTTTTTTTATCATCTTCAGTCATTTGGTACAAACTGAGGTTCACTTGTTTGTTGTTTAGAATTGTTTGAAAAGTGTTCATCCAGTCATCTGCAGTATTTTCTTTTTCCAAAACAGATTTTATTTATTGTATCTGCCACAATATGGCCCAAGAGGCCTAATTCACATATGTAGAGGTCACTGCGTATTGACGTGGCATTATTATCTGCATCCATACATACCAAAGGCAAAATACAATTCAACAAAACAACTAAGTGCGCAGTGTCCCAACTGTGCTCCCCAAAATTCTCTCTTCCGCACCCAAATGTCCCAGGCATATAAATTACAGTTGTCCAGAAAGCCAGTACCACTTATTCAGGTTCATTTTCCAGTTGCTTTGCCAGTTGCTTTGCCACAGAGGTCAGAGGCTCCAGAAGCAGGCCTCTGTAATCAGCCCATCGTTGCCAAATTTTGGGATGAGTCTGAGGGCATTACCAAGCCTTGAATATCAGTATCTGAACCCAATGAAAAGTCCATGCCCTGCTTCCATACACCCAGTAAGGGAGGAGAACTGGCTTTCCAAAGCCTACTGATGTCTCGCTTAGCCAGGGTAAGACCCAGAAACAGAAGCTGCTGCTTGACCTATTGCCCCCAATCTCGTTAGTATGTAGGAAGATTAATTTCGGGGACATGGGGAGATCCCAGGCCAGAACCTCGGTCAAGCATGTCAGGAACCCTGCCAGAACCTTGCAGCGTGGCGAAGGGCCATATTGTGTGGAGAAAGGTGCCCTCAACTGTTGCTGCATAGTAGGCAGGTGGGAGAAGCCACCAGTCCAATTCTCCAAAGCCTGTGCAGAGTATAATATGCACAGTGAAGGTATTTGAATTGAATAAGATGGAGGCCGAAGGAGAAAGCTGTGCCCGAGGGGATTCTAGGCCTAGGTCCAATAGTCATTGTCTATCTGTCCCAAGTCTTCCTGCCAGGCAGCTTAGAGGGTAGTTAAAGTGGTGGTACAATTGCTGATTAGGGACCGGTATATCTTATTTATTTTTTGATCCCCCGAGTCTCCCATAAATAGCCTTTAGCAGATTAAACTCCGGAGGAGCCTCCAGGTTTTTGATGTAGGGGTCAAAAACAAAACACGTATGTGGAGGGTCCAGGGGAATGTTTTACGACCTGTCTGCTCACTCCCCTAATGTCAACTTACAAAACACAAAAAAGAGCAGATCAGGTCTGGGAATGGTGTGGGACTATGCTAATCACTGCAAAACAGTTGGATAGATGTGTGCAAAAAAAACGATTGAGAAACATACGCTAGAACCAGACCCATCAGCCCAACCTTTATGTCGGAGTTTACGTCATGTGGGGGTTTTCTGGTTATTCATCACCACATCCAGCCATATAGTTCCAGTGCGGGACAGAATGTCAATACTCTAGCGATGTGACTCATCGTGGAGTGATGTAAATAAGGTGCAGTGCTCAAGTGGTTGTGATGAATAAAAAATGACTACACAGATTCAACAGAAAGTTCAAATAGAAGTCTGAGTGTCAAGAGTTAAAAACACGCCGAGTAGTAAGACTACCCTATGGCGCTTTGCAGGACGGTCGACATGTTTCAGCCTAGTGGGGGACTTCCCCGGCTTTCTTCAGGACCCTTAGTCATGGAATAGCTACTGCAACTACAAAGTATGTGAAGTGAAAAAATCTCAAAAATATACATATCTACCAGGAACTTAAAGGATTGTATGTCCACTGGAGGGAGAGACGTACGTCTTCTTCCTATCAAGAAACGAGAAATTACTATCAAGTACAGAAGATTGCACACATACAGCCGCATGAATACACAGAAACCGCATAGAAAAACCACCTGCATGAACAATTTACATTCTGCATTATAAAAGAGGCATATTAGCTTGATCACATTGAGGCATTCCCTCACAGTGATACTCACCCAGCTTTTTGTGGGTGAAGACCTCACCTCACCCGGCAACCGCTCGGGAGTATGAGGCCCCGCTTTTGATGTAGGGGGGCAGATCATGACCAAATTGCAGGTATTTATAGAATTGGTTGTGCGGCAGGGCAAATTAATTTTGGAGCTCATGAAAGGATTTAAGGGTCAAGCCGTGCATGACCACACTCAGTAAGGATATTCCAATACTATCCCAACCCAGGAACCCAGATAGGTTGGCCATTTGGGGAAGGAGACCATAGTGTAATAGTAGAGTCTCTCATGTTAGCTGACCCCACCACCTCATCCACTCAAACGGCTGTCTCCACACCTGGGGGACAACTCTTGCCGTGGGGGGCAAAGCCAGGAACTCCGGTCCACAATAAAGATGTGTGGAGAGAGGTGTCACACATAATCCAGTGCTCCACCGCATAAGCAGGATTGTCCCTGGCAGAGTACCACCATTCATTAAGCACTGGCAGATATGAGGCTGCAAAATAAGACAATGTCTGCGGCTGCTGTGCTTCCACAGTAGGTGGACTGGAAGCAAGTACATAAAGCCACTCGAGCCACGCACCCTGCCCACAAAAACTGACCCAAGAGTGCGTTCACCTGCAGGAACCAAGCTGCAGGATCACTTGTGGGCAGTTCTGCAATTGGTAAAAAAGGAAGGGAAGAATATCATCTTGAAAATGGTGGATCATCCGTAAAGCGTCAAAGGCAAATGCGACCGGTCAGTGGAGTTATATTGTGCTTCCAGGAGATAGGTTGAGAGACGGACAGGAAGACAGCTAGGTATCGCAGTTACTCAGTGGTGATAGTCAGTCCACCACCCATGTAACATAGTCATGTGCTCCCTGCAATGACCAAAGAGTGGATGTGCCAGATCGGTCATTTCTCCGAAAACCTGCATGATTAGGGGCCAAAGGCCGGTTTCGTGTGGTTCTGCAAGAAAAAACTAAACGTCATTGGCATATAGAGCAATGCGGTCAGAGACTTCCTGCGACCATTCAAAACCACGGATCAACGCATCAATTCTAACCCAAGCAACCAAGGGCTCCATGGCCAGGGCGAATAAAAGTGGGGCTAGGGGAAACCTTTGACCGGTACCATGCTGCATAGGAAACCTAGAGACAGAGCCACCCACAGGCACCAAAGCAGCGGGATCCGTATATAGTAGATAAACATAAGAGAAATCAGGGGCCTATGTTGAGACATCGCAGGAGCGCAAACAGATAAGTCCAACTGACTGAGTCGAAGGTATTGTAAATAACAGGTAGTAACAGGGCGGCTGGGCGACCAGTCTTGAGTATTTTAGTTGGTTCCTCTTTTCACCACACAAGACCTTAGAGCACATCAGGACCTGCCGCCCCGCCCTCCCCCCAGTGCCTTGAGACCCTCACGGGTGAGTAGTCACGCTTAATAAACACTGATTGATCGAGTTGGCAAATATTTTGAGTCATCCCTTTTATTTTTGTTGCTCCTTTTTTTTGTATTGTGCATGAGGGCCTCATATTCTTAGTTTTAAAAGCTTAATTACATGAAAATCTGTTCTTCACATGAAAATTTCTTTTATCACTTTGATTTTCTATACCAACATAGAAGAAATGGGGTGGGACCAAGGAGCCAGTTATGGTCCAGTGTCCCTGCTCCTTAAACATAACATCCAAACCAAAAAAGGACACTGTTCCAGGGCGGGGTACAGAAATTACCAATCGCTCTCAAAAAGGAGGAGAGAAAGAAACCTAGGTTAGATGAATACCCACAGGTGAGGAGGAAGAGCAAGCCCACACCCCACACACCCGTATGCACCATTCGGCATCCTCTGAAAAAGATCTCCGATGAAGTGACCCTTCAGGAGACCCGTAGGGAATTGCAGCGTCGGCCCTACGAGGAGCAAACGCCAGATGATGAAGCATGACACCCTGCGGGGTGTGAGGGCAACAAGAGATAAGACTTGCTCTTCCTCCTAACCTGTGGGTATTCATCTAACCTGGGTTTCTTTCTCACTTTGATTTTCACCTTACACCGATCATACCAGTAGACCTTCAAACTTGTAGCTCAAGGATCTTGCTTCCTTTGATTGGAGTTATTGATTCTACAGGTCCACTTGGAGAGTTCCTCAGTTAAAAATCAAGTTCACTAAAGGCCTACAACACACCTAGCACCTCGTTTACGGGATGCAGAATTATGAACTTGGCTTTGAAACCAGCAAGTTCCTTCTGTTACTGGTATTTTTAGGTCTCGCACCTGGCGATTACAGCGCGAAATGATGTCTCGCCTGCGAGACCTATAGTTACCGGCTATGCTTTCAAGGAGACAGGAGATGGGTACGCGCAGGCCGGGGTCGCGCGCGGTCACCACGTGACTTACAGTCACGCGCTGTTCATCTCCTGTCTCCCTTGCAAGCCTCAGCCCTCCCCACCCCCGCTTACACACACACACATATCCCCTCCCCACTCCACACACCGGGCTCTTTTGTTGCGTCGCAGCACTGCTATAAGGTCCGCACTCCCCTGGTGTTTTCTCCGCTGCATCACCACACATGGGGCTTCCCTCAGGCCTGGGAGCCCCGTGTCACCGCTGCTCCTCTGGGCCAGCCACTCCGTGGGCGCGGGTTACCTGCAGAAGGCGGAAGTTCCACCCCACGACCGACGCTCCAGAACTTCCGGTTTTAGCCAGCCAAAAGGTGAGACAGCAACTACGCAGGGAGATAAGAACAGTGGAACCCTTTACACTATTGCAGCCCACCCTTCCCCTTGCGCGCCAGTTTGCCAGCTGATGCCCGGCTGCCAGCATGTGAGGAAGGCCCTCTTCAGCCGCGGGAAGCATCCTAGCGCCATCATGCAGGCTTTCTTGCGCTGGGCATTGGGGAGAGCCCAGGGGGACCTGGTTTTATTATTGTATTTCACGGCCCGGCACAGCGGCCAATGCGTATTTTTAACGTGATCGCAGCGGTTGTCTGTGAGACCCGAGAGTCACACAATTGGCACGGTGCTGAATCATGAATTGTACCATGAAGTCCCAACATGTAACACAACGTACTGTGAACATGCAAGTCATTATTTTAAAATGGTATTATACATTGTATAAGCAAAGATGCTGGAATTATGCAGCAGGGGATGACATTATGAGGCAGAGTTGACAAAATTGTGAGGCAACAAAAAACAAAAATATATGGCGTCGTGCAGCACTTCTTGTGATAGTGTCACTTCATTATTTTATCAGCTTTGCACATGCTAAGTGTGTGGGCCAAGGTTTCCCCTCATCAGTGCCAATGTAAGACCCACATTCAGCAATAAGCATCCGGCAGCCTTTGGGATGGGGCACCCACCGAGGAGAGACGTCTATGTGCATTTGGAGTAACTTTTGACCCCTTCGGGCTAGAAACACTATTCTTTTGTTCAAATCTGTAGCATAAGCAGCAGGGGGTGGTTTATGTGGCAAATGCAGAAAGTCCATAATTATGTGGAAAACACTTCAGCAGCAAAATTGCAAAGTTCCAGTTAAGTTAAAACAACGTATAAAGCGTAAATAGCAATAGGGTCTCAACGCCGAGTGGTCCTGAGTATAAGCAAGGCTGCCACAAAAGGATGTAACATGTGAGATAAATCACAGGTCACAGACAGACAACAAGTACGTCACAGCCTCACAGACATACCGCAGCGCACAGAGGCCGGGCTCGAGGCGCTGACACCCTGGAGGCCTGAGGCGCTACATCCAGACATAAGCCGAGGGGATGACATGAAAGGCCGCTGAATCCGGGCACACCCCCCCCCCTCCCGAGGCTCCCTCGGGCCCGCACAAGGGACGGCTTTAAAAGGCCTGGACGGTCCCACCTCACACCCGAGGGGCAGAGCAGCCTTCACACCCTGGACAGAAGCATCACACGCTAGGCGAGTGCGCTACGAGGCACTGTGAGGGCAGGGGGGGGGGTCTGTTCAAGGAGGGGGGGGGGGGGGGGGAGTCTGTGCAAGGGGGGGTGAGTCTGTGCAAGGGGCGGGGGTCTGTGCAGGAGGTCTGTGCAGGGGGTTTGTGCAGGGAGAAAGCCTGTGCCAGGCAGTGGGGAGTACCCACTGGGGGTCTGACGGGGGGTGCTATGGAGGGAACGAGCAGGCCTGGCTCCAGCAGTTTTTATTTGGGTGGGGCAAGGGTGCATTCGGGGGCCCCCGCGGGCCCGACTTGTCTCTCATATGTCTAGACGCACTCTTCCAAAATCTCTTCTGAATGTGACGCTCTCAGAGGGTTTGTTTCCATGTAATATCCCTTTGATGGGAGAGGAGGGTTCTGAGGTGGGGGCATCAGGCGAGTGACCCTTCACGGCTCCCTCTGTGCAGCCCTCAGGGAGGTCCCTCTTCATACTCCCTTCACCTGACCCTGCAGCGCCCTCCCTTACAGGCGCATTATCCAGCTTTCTGCCACCCACCCCTCTCCAGTGCAATCTCACAGCCGAGCATGGGCCCACCCCATACCAGCCACCACCCGGCCACCAGGTGCCACCCCCAGACCATGCCAACCGCCACCCCCGAGCCCCATACAGGCCACCACCACCCAGCCCCATACCAGCCACCACCACCCAGCCCCATTCCAGCCACCACCACCCAGCCCCATTCCAGCCACCACCCCCAACCCCATTCCAGCCCCCACCCCCAGCCCCATTCCAGCCACCACCCCAGCCCCATTCCAGCAACCACCCCCAGCCCCATTCCAGCAACCACCACCCAGCTCCATTCCAGCAACCACCACCCAGCTCCATTCCAGCCACCACCACCCAGCTCCATTCCAGCCACCACCACCCAGCTCCATTCCAGCCACCACCACCCAGCTCCATTCCAGCCACCACCACCCAGCTCCATTCCAGCCACCACCCCCAAGCCCCATACCAACTGCCACCCCCAAGCCCCATACCAACCGCCACCCGGCCACCGGCCACCACGACCCCCCAGCTCCATACCAGCCGCCAACCGGCCACCAGCTACCACCAGCAGCCACCACCCCTCAGCCCCATACCAGCCGCCACCCGGCCACCAGCCACCTACCCCCAGCCCCATACTAACCGCCACCCGGCCATCAGCCACCAGATCCAAACCAGCCACCACCCCCCAGCCCCATACCAGCCGCCACCCGGCCACCAGCCACCACCCCCCAGCCCCATACCAGCCGCCACCCGGCCACCAGCCACCACCCCCCAGCCCCATACCAGCTGCCACCCGGCCACCAGCCACCTACCCCATACCAGCCGCCACCCGGCTACCAGCCACCACCCTCCAGCACCATACCAGCCCCATACCCAGCCGCCACCTGGCCAGCAGCCCCCACCCCTCAGCCCCATACCAACCGCCACCCAGCCACCAGCCACCACAACCCCCCAGCTCCATACCAGCCGCCAACCGGCCACCAGCTACCACCACCAGCCACCACCCCTCAGCCCCATACCAACCGCCACCCCCCAGCCCCATAACAGCCGCCATCCGGCCACCAGCCACCTACCCCCAGCCCCATACTAACCGCCACCCGGCCATCAGCCACCAGACCCAAACCAGCCACCACCCCCCAGCCCCATACCAGCCGCCACCACCACCCCCCAAGCCCCATACCAGCCACCACCCCCCAGCCCCATACCAGCTGCCACCCGGCCACCAGCCACCTACCCCATACCAGCCGCCACCCGCCTACCAGCCACCACCCTCCAGCACCATACCAGCTACCGCCAGCCACCACCCCCCAGCCCCATACCAGCCGCCACCAGCCACCACCCCCCAGCCCCATACCAGCCACCATCCCACAGCCCCATACCAGCCGCCGCCACCCGCCCACCAGCGACCACCACCCCCCATCCCCATACGAGCCGCAACCCGGCCACCAGCCACCACCACCCCCCATCCCCATACCAGCCGCCACCCGGCCACCAGCCACCACCACCCACCATCCCCATACCAGCCGCCACCCGGCAACCAGCCACCACCACCCCCATCCCCATACCAGCCGCCACCCGGCCACCGGCCACCAGCCACCACCACCCCCCAGCCCCATACCAGCCACCACCCCCCAGCCCCATCCCAGCTGCCTCCAGCCACCACCCCTCAGCCCCATACCAGCCACCACCCCTCAGCCCCATACCAGCCACCACCCCCCCCCAGCCCCATACCAGCCACCCACCCCAGCCCCATACCAGCCGCCACCCGGCCACCAGCCAGCACCCCCAGCCCCATACCAGCCGCCACCCGGCTCCACCATCATTATTCCTAGTAAAAAATATTAGAAAAATCACAGACAAACTTGAAACATTGAATATCAGCAGCTTTTGACACCGTCCCCCACGGCCGTCTCCTTTTAAGACTCTGGGAGATTGGTCTCAGAGGGACGGTGTATAGTTGGTTGGAGTCTTTTTTAGCTGACCGCCAACAAACGGTCTGGGCCCCACCTTTCTCAGCCACAGTGCCGTCATTGGAGGTAGGAGTTCCCCAGGGCTCAATTCTGAGCCCAACTCTTTTTAACATCTATATGGACCCTCTGGCGGCACTGGCAGAGTCCTTTGGAGCCCGGATCATGTCATACGCTGACGACACCCAGCTCCTCTTCGCCTACGACAGAAACTCAGCTTTTGATGGGGATAGCATCCGTGGTTGTCTTGAGGCTGTATTCCAATGGTTCCAACAGAACAGCCTTAAGTGCAATTCCGACAAGTCGGAGGTGCTTTTCTTTGGGTGTCCTCCGGACCCGAATTGGAAGTCTTGGTGGCCGGCGGACATGTTTCCCCCCCTCCGTAGCCTCAACGGTAGCCAAGAATTTGGGAGTGCAGGTTGACACTGATCTTTCCCTGAAACCACAGGTGTTTGGCCTAGTGGGTAAATGCCTTGGCCTCCTGAAAATGCTCAGGAAATTCCTGCCCCTTCTGTCTCTGGACCACAGAAGAATTACTGTACAGGCACTGATAGGCTCCCGGTTGGACTACGCCAACGTGCTTTACCTTGGCCTCCCGGACTTCCTCCTAACGCATCTGCAAATTGTCCAAAATTCTGCAGCGCGTGCAATATTTGGCCTCCATAGGAGATTGAGTGCCAGTGACCTTTTAAAATCCCTGCACTGGCTGCCAATCAGAAAGCGCATTACCTTCAAAGCGCTCAGGTCAGCCTCTCTGGCCTTGGCCGCTGTTCCAGCTATCAGGCGGGCCCGGTGTGGCGGCCGCTCTTTCCAACGTTTGGCGCCACAGTTGTGGAATGCTCTGCCTCGGTTTCTGAGGACTAATGTCAACCTTTTGGCATTTAGGAAGAATCTCAAATCATGGCTGTTTGCTCAGTGGTTTCTTTTCGGCCTGGCTCTCCCGCTCCACACCGCTTTGGGTTTTTCTAGCGCCGGGACACTCCTCGGAGTAGCTGAGCGCTATATAAAACAAATTTTAACATAACATTAACATATAGCAGTAAATGTGATTAGCATGCACGGTAAAGTATATTCCACAGTTGCCCTAATGACTTGACTGCTAATTAAATAAACACGCATTTGCAATGCAATAGGTCTCGCGTTTGCAAGAGTTTAAGCTATTGGCATTGTAAATGACAATGCCTTTTATTTATGTTTTTTAAAAACCAACACATAAAATAGAGGCCTTGTCATTTACAACGCCAATAGCTCAAACTCTTGTAAACGCGAGACCTTTTGCATTGCAAATGCTTGTTTTGATATCTTTTGGACTATTTTACATTTAAAACATATGATGTTTGGGATTTCTTCTGCCAGTCAGCCCTTATTTTACATGCTAGCATTGAGTGCTGTACCAGACATTCCTAGCCATTTCATGTGTGTAAAGATCCAGTCAATCATGAAGGAGAATCTTTCATTGCAGAATGACCTAAGTGACTGGATGAAACTGTATGGGACCATGAAGAGAGCAGAAACCAGTCTGTTTGGTGCACAAAATGAAGGCTTTTCCATTTTAGATCAGCCTCCGTACTTACATTATAAAGCAAGGTATTTAATATTGGGCGCGCCACGCTAAAGGCAAGCCTGTCTGCACATGGACCACACCCAGTGCCCGGAACCTAGGTCCTCCTACCGTTACCTGCTGCTACCCATCTGCAAACCTCCATGCCGTCAACCACGGCCGCCATTCCACACGCTGGTGCTTCACCACGCAATGCAGAGGAAGCATTGTCCTGTGCCCATGTGCTTCCTGCATGTTTTCATGCATTTACCTACACTCAGCACTCATCTCACCTGCACAGACAACATGCAACACCCCACTCTCTCAGTCCCACAACCACCCACACAACATTCCGCACTTGCATAATGTTCCTCAGGACCCACTCACTCACCAAATATGCCACAGATATCTGGTACCGGCTGCATGAAAATTAAATTTTTACTCACAGAAACCTGTCTGAAGCCCGCATCAGTACAGGACGACACCACAGCCATTCCCACCGGTGACAAGATCGACAGGAAAGGCAGACTTCACGTTATATTCTAGGATTGCTGTTTTATTTATGTTAAAAGCTCTATGTATGTCCTATGTAAAGCTGTAGATTTTATACTGAGCTTATGTCATTGGGTTTGTGATGTCACTGCTGTTAGAATGTTATTATTTCAATGCTGGGTTGTTAACTGGGATTGATGAAGACTGATGGCAGATGATTAGCTGTGTAGATCTGTTTCTCTACAATAAACTCATCTTAAACACCTCTGGAATCCTGGATTTATTGAGTTTACAACATATTTTTGGCGACGAGGACTCTACACAGCTGAACCCACGTCTTCTGTCAAGGCTCAAAATTCAAGAACTTTTATTTTTTTGGGGAAATCATCAAATATCATCTGCTGCATCAATTTCAAGACAGTTACTTCCGTGGATTTATCCTATCATCCTTTTCTACATTCAACGCATCTTGGTCAAGATAAGTTCAAGAATTTTCTTATTTAAAGCTTCTTCTTGTAACTGCTTCTGCTCATGCGAATATTTTTTTTTTTTAATCTTTGGCAAACGTGGTTGGTTGATATTGGCAAGTGTGGTTAGTTTTTTTTTTCTTTCTTTCTTTCTCATTCTCAGACATTTAGACTGTGCTTAATCCTTTCATCATTTCCATTGCTTTTTACCGTTCGCTCTGTTCAAATTTCAATTTAATGACTCAAGGACCTTAAAGTGTTTTTTTTGCCTTCCTTCCTTTCAACTTCAACTTTTCAACTTAATTATTTTCAAGCACTATTTTGCTTTCAAGTGGGACTTTGAGCATGTTATCTTTTGAAATTATCCTTACCTGACTGTTGCCACTCGCGCCTTCTCCTCGAGCTGGAGACATTGTGCATTCAGCGTCACCGTTGTTGCTCTTCCAGTCACGAGTTACCGCTCGCGTGAGGCTTTGTCTTAGTCTCGTGCATGCTCAGTCTGGAAATTGATTTTGCCAATCACATGGTTGGCATTTACTCTTGTTTCTGAGCTACGTGTTGCGAGCGTGCTGCGTACCATCGCTAGATTTCGAACCAAGAATCTCTTGTATGCGCAAAGAGTGTTTTTTTTTCCTTTTCTGACCACATTATTGCCAACCACCAGTCTATCAACCATTTTTGTGTCTCTTGACATTTTTGCCAACCATGAGGTCATAATCAAAGCAGAGAGAAGGCTTATTCTTGGAGGAATTCCAAACAGAATCCATACTGTTCCTTTGGTTCCTTTTCAGACTGTGTTTTTCTGGAAGGCTTAGTTTATTATCTTTATGTCACAAAGGATTGTTTTTTTTTCTTCAAGACTTCAAAAAATAAAAAAAACTTCAAGACAATTTTTTTTTGTTTGGTTATCAACAATTTGACTCATTTTTGAAGTTCAAAGTTTCATTGGCGAATCATATCCTCAATACTACTGTGATTCGCACACTTTTGTGATTCTCTACAAGCAAGTCTTCTGTGATTAGCACACTGTTGTGATTGTCTACAAGCAAGTTTACCGGAATAGTGTCTTGCTGTGTTTATTCTATATTTCAATTTGTGTGTTTATGTGCACCTAATTGGTGGTATTTTACTAGTAATGTCTTCCATGCAATCCATCAATGCCCCTCCTTTTCTTGAAACTCCTGGTGAACCGGCAGTGAAGTGGGACATCTGGTTTGACGAATTTGAAACATATTTAGGTGCAATTGGTGCGTCACGATTTCGAGCAGAGAGGAAGAAGTGTTTATTATTACATTCTCTGAGGTTTGAAGGTAGATCAATTTTTAAGCACTTACCAGATCTACCTGATGGGGGTGAAATATTGGATGAGTATCTGTGCACTGTTGCTAAACTCAGAGTACGCTTTGATAAACAACCAAATGTGATTATATTAAGGCACAAGTTCTTTAAGAGAAAACAATCTGATAGTGAGGATGTTGATGACTATGTCTCTGTTCTCAGAAAACTTGCGTCCGTATGTCTGTTTGAGAATTTTACGGAACAGTTAATTCGTGATCAGTTTGTTGGGAACTGTAAGAATAAACATATCAGACAAAAGTTGCTGTCCATAGACAACCCTCCCCTCGATGAAACAATTAAGGTAGCCAAAAGCATTGAGACGTCAATATATCTCTCAAAGAGTTGGAAGATAAACCTGCTGATGCTAATTCTATTAATTATGTGGGTCCATCAAAAAAATCTAAGACTCCATTTGTAAAAAAAAGTGGGACTAATTTTTTAAAAAAAAGGTCTGATAGCCACATACCTTCAAACATCTGCTTACGTTGTGGTAGTTCTCCTCACACTAAGGGTTCAAAATGTCCTGCTCTCAATGTGTCATGTAATTACTGCAAAAAACCAGGTCATTTTGCAAGTGTTTGTTTAAAAAAGAAATTTCATAAAAAATCTGTGGCCTGTGTTATGGAGTCTGATGATTTTGATTCTGAAGATGAGATTGTCTCTGTTGTCCGGGATCGCAGTTATTCGGATGAGTCTCACATTCCACTCACTGGGGATCCTTCTACATGTGTTGATCCTGTTGTTGAGATCAGAGTCGGTGATAAAATAAGCAACTTATCAGTTGACTCTGGGGCTAGGATTAATATGATAACCCAAAAGCTGTTCCAAGAGACATGGGGATAGAGGGATCTCTTTCCTCCTGATCGATCACCAGTTTCCTACGAAGGAAGAAAGATCGATCTTATGGGTTTCATTGAGGATTTTCTGGTATTCAAAGGCAGGAAGAGCAGGGGGAAGATCAGGGGGAAGATATATGTGGCTGCTAAAGGACTTAATATCCAAGGGTGGTTTCACCAAGGGTTGTTTGGTATGCAATTGAGACCGGGGACAAAGGAACAAGTTATGCTCATCACTTGTGATGAACCAAACACAAGGTGGGTCAATGAGTTTCCCACTGTGTTCAGTAATGAATTGGGAAAGATCTCAGGTTTTAAGCACACAATTATTGTTAAAAAGGGCGCCACTCCTATTAAACACAAGCTCAGGAGCGTCCCGTTTAGTGTCAGGGAAGATCTTGATAAGGAACTTACTTCTTTATGTGAGAAGGGGGTCATTGAACCCACGGACTCTTCGCTCTGGTTATCTCCCTTAGTGGTTGCCCGCAAATGGGATGGTAAACAGAGTGTGTGTGGATCTCAGGTCTCTCAACAAAGAGATCTGGGTCGACTCACATCCATTGCCCAAAATAACTGATTTGTTCTCTTCTATCAAAGGTGCAACAGTCTTTTCTAAGCTTGACTTGGCTAGCGCCTTCCATCAAATAGAGCTTCATCCGGAATCGTGCTCTTTGACTGCCTTTGTCTCCCCCCTTGGTACGTTCCGTTATAAAAGGATGCCGTTCGGGCTAGCCTCCGCGGCATCTGTTTTTCAGAGGGTTATGCAGAATATGTTGAGGGGTGTGGAGGGAGTTCTAGTGTTCCAGGATGATGTTCTTATCTATGCAAAGAATAATGTGATTCATGATGACATTATCAGGAGAGTGTTTGAGATCTTCTAAAAACACGGTGTGGTGTTAAAGATTGAGAAGTGTAAGTTTGCATGTGATGAAATAGAGTATCTTGGTCATCTTTTATCTAAGGATGGCATCAAGCCCCGACAGGGTCTTATTGACGCAATATTGGAAGCCCCTGTACCCTGTGACAAAACCGGAGTTAAGTCTCTATTGGGGCTGTTAGAATATTATTCCAGATTTGTGTACAATTATGCATCCATGGTTAGACCCATCAGTAATCTCCTTAAGAGCTCCTCAACATTTTTTGGGTCATCTGATTGTGATTGTGCCTTCAGGGAGATTAAAAAGGCTCTTCAGGAGAGCAATGCACGGACGCCTTTTGACCCAGCACTACCTTGCTTTATTACGGTGAATGCATGTAAGAGTGGTTTAGGTGCCATTCTCACGCAAAAGGCTTTCGAACAAGAATATACTGTTGCATTTGCGTCCAGAGTTTTGAGAGGTGCTGAAGAACATTATTCCGTAATCGAAACGGAATTATTAGCTTGCTTGTGGGCTATTGATAAGTTTTGCCTGTATATTTGGGGAAGGCATTTCAATTTGGTTACTGATCACAAACCTCGTGTCTATATTTCGTCTGGTCCTAGTAAGTGTTGTACCCCAAGGATCACTAGGATGGTCAGCAAATTGTTACAGTACCAGTTTGATATTACTCACATTGCTGGGGGTAAAAATGTCAGAGCGGATTATCTGTCACGCTTTCCTCAATCTTCTAATCTGAGTGAAGGTACTGGTTTTCAAGAACTGTGTGATGAGGATGAAGAAGATTGTTTTGTGGCAACAGTTGACATTCCTGTTTTGGCGGTTGGGTCTGAGGCGGATTGGAGATTGACTTTTTCAGACGACAAGATTCTTCAAGATGTGTGTATGTTCGTAATGAATGGATGGCGGAATGAGAAAGCTCTTTCTTCTGAGCTCCAGCCCTATTGGAAAGTTGAATCTGAGATTTCATTAGAGGATGGTTTACTGATGACTGATGAGGTGTGACAAGTTGATTCCCCCACATTCTCTTAGGTCAGTCATTGTCAAAGAATCTCATGAGGGACATCTGGGCATTTCACTTACTATACGACGAGTTCGAGAGAATTTTTGGTGGCCCAGTATGGATAATGAGATCAGGACTTCTGATGAAAATTGCCTGTGGTGTTATTCTTCTGATAAGATACTCAAAGCTAATACACCTCCTTTATCCCCTGTTGAGTGTCCGGCTGGACCATGGATTAAAGTGGGTGTGGAAATAATGGGTCCTTATGAGGTTTTACCTCAGAACTTGAGGTTTATTATTGTTATGATAGATTATGCTTCCAAGTGGCCCGAGGTCAAAGTGGTTAGAGAAGCTGGTGCTTCTAGTGTCATTAAGTTTATGAAGGAAGTGTTTCTGAGGAAGTGTTTCTGTGGAAAAGTAAATTTTGCCATGTTGTATGTGCCTACGTGTTCCCCATCTTATGTTATATGTGCATGATTGATATGCATGTATTCCCCTCTGATCGATTAAAAACGCAATTATAGTTGTGTCCATCTTTAGTATGCCAGTTTCCAGTCCTCATGAAAACAACGAATATTAGGCCTATGTAAACCTACGTTGCCACATTTTACAGTGTGCACGTTAATTCATTGAATTGTCCCCGTTTCTAGGCCTCAAAAGGGCCCGGACTCAGATTCAGCTCCTGTCTTCTGAACCCTCTCCGAGGAGCGATACAGCCCCCACCTGCATCCCTGACCCTTCGCTTACTTCCTGCCTCACAGTGCCCGGCCCGGCCTGGCTCTGCCTCCCAGTCTGCCAAGAGTATGTTATGCTTCTAGTTATCAGTCCAGCCCTCCTTCTCTGCATTCCTAAGCTACTGCATCGCATCAATAGTTTCAGCCATAGTCTAGCCTTTCTGTCTCCATGTAAGAGAAATACTGTATTAATATTCATAGAATATTCCTAGCACACGCAATACATGTAGAATTATGCACGCACCAGTCTTAATGTCAAGTAGCCTTTGCCCTGATAACTTTTGGATTCTATCAATATGTACTCCAAACACCAGATACTAGATATGCCTTAGGGACATGTCGCTCTGACACTCCAGACTTTAGTTTCCTTTTCTAGCGCAGAAGTCATAGCCCCCAGTTCTCCCTGGTAACACGTCATTGCCCGTTTGCGCGCACCACTAGGTTAGAGGTCCCAGCTGCTCAGGTAGCCCCTTCCATGTTTCCGCCCCGTTTATGACACTTCTGTTACGTTTGCATCACATGCCTATGTATACGCCCTGTACACGCCTTCTTGTTACATCATTTTGCCCTTATCTTTCGGGACTGCTACGAGTCACGCCTACTGCTACGCCTACTGTATTGAATGTAATGCAATTGTTTTGATATATATACTGTGAACTGTTACTGAAAGTTGCCCAAGCCCAGATTTCCATTCCCCGGCAGCTGCCTTCATTCTATTCCCGTACAGGCTGTCCTGTTCCTGTCCCTTATGCCTGATTAAAGCCTGTCGACTCAAGATACCTCGAATCCTGACTCTTATTTATTGAGCTATCTGTTTTATTGATTATATTAAAAAATAGTACCGGTAATTAATTATTTATTTACCACATAATGGCGCCCGAATAGGGACTTGCCCTTTCCCCACGCGCCGGAGAAGCCACGCAGGCCCCCTGATCCTCTGCAGCCGTGACGGAACCATACCGTGCACGTGCAGATATTTCTGCTTCAAGTATCCCTCAGGCCCACAGAGGAGACGGAGGTTGCGGTCCAGCATCCAGACGAGGCGGTGAGGAACGCGGCGAGTCCCGACCAGAGCCCAAGCCGAGAGTCCAAGGTCCGAGGTATCCAGAGGCCCACCTGTAACTGAAGTCCGAAGTTCGTAGTCCGTCGTCGTAGCAGTCCAGTCCAGTCCAAGGCCTCCCGTTCTTGCTGCCCGGTGAGTACCGTTGCTGGGGTAGTATCTAGACAGGGTCAATTAATTTGTCTCTGGTCCGTGGGTTTGGGTACACAGATCCAACACGAAGTGTCCACCTAGGTGGATGCGGGTCCTGACGTGTCTCTTTATGGGACCGGTAAGTTTTCGTACTGTTTTAGCAGTGCATCTAGTCATTCTAGTAAGTTCTGTTCTCGAGAAATTCATGTGTTCTGTCCAAACTGTTATTTTAAATGTTATTCCATGTGTTTTCAGTGTCGTGGTATGAGTGATTTGTTTTTCCAGTCATTATTGTGTTTATCGTGTATTGTATTGTGTCAAAGATTCCGGCCTAAAGAATGCCTCTATTCTCCAAGTTACGTCAGTTAAAAACCCGAAAAGGATTGCTCGAGGAAGCAGTTCCTGTCCCGCCTAGGGACAGTCCAGGTCATTTTATGTATCATAAGCATGGCTTAAGTGCCATATTATATCTAGACTTATGGGTGGATTACACCAAGGAATTAGAAGAGAAATATAGATGGCACATGTCAGGTACATGGGATGCCGAGTGCATCATGCGAGTAGAAGAAGCATTATGGAAAAAGAAATCCAGACAGTCCCAGAAAGATGCCATCGAGTTATGGCGTAAAGAATCTCATAGAAGAACAGAAAAAGAAATCAGAAAAACAGAATTAAGTAGGGAATCCTCAGAAAAAGCCCAAGAAAGGGAATTAATCGAAGTAGGTGAACGAGTTAAAGCCGAACAGTCAGACAGACAGAGAAATGCCCTTATTAAGGGTATGTATCCTCTTCTTGCTGAGGGCTTGCCGAAAGCTACCCCGGAAGCACCATGTAATTTTCCGCCGCCATTAGTTCCGATTAAGCTACGTCACAAACCGACCGCAGCTGATATTTTTCTCTCGTCCTATTTGGACGACACAGTCCCAGCCTATGCAAATCCTGTTCCGCCTGCTCCCGTAAATAATGTAATTCCTGTTCCTCCAGCCACCGGGGCACCCGTTGCAGCACCTGTTACGGTACCCCCGGTCCAGCCTACAGTACATGTATCCGCTACATCAGTCACTCTCCCAGCACGTACAATACCCGTTAACGATTCTAGTCTAGGGGCCACGGGGGGAAGTCCTCCTGGAACCCCGCCTCAACACAGACGTCTGACACTACTCGAGCTACATGAGCGAGCGTTACAGCGTTCGCCCAAACTTCAGTCAGTTGCAGATATCAAGCGAGCCCTTACCGAATGCCGTTATGATCCAGTCCCAGGCGATGATGATATGGTCCTGTATTCATTACGTGTAAGACGGGTGACCGAATATTTGGACACCCTGCCCAATATGAAAGGTTATCTAGACAGAATATATCGTTTCATCCGTACAGGAGCAGATCCAGGAAGTATTGGCGATGCCATGATTCAAAGAAAAGTCGAGATTCAGCTCATGCTTTTAAAGTTTTTAATAAATTGTTTAATAAGAGAACAAGATTATCCGGATAAAAATCCGGAAGAAATGAAAGTCCTGACCAGGTGGAGTGACCATATAGCAGAGGGAAGACACAAGACACAGAACTGTATAGAGAGTATGTACAAGAAGATCCGTAGGGAAATAATAAAGTTACACGAGAAACGAGAAGCAGCACGAGTAACCGAGAAAGAAGACAACTCTTCTACTGAAGAGGTAGACGACGAGAATCCCTCCAGGATAGCGTATGTAGGTAGAACTAGACTTCCCGACCGACATTCACGCCTAGATCACAAGAAAATTTTCCCTCCTCCAGCACCAGGACAAGGTTCTCTTGAACAAGTATTCCAAGCTACCGATCACATTCTGAAATCACGAATCGGTTATAGTGAACTTAGTACCATGCATGAACAAGAACTAGCCCGATCAGCAGTCCGATGGATTACTGATTCTACCACTTTTCCAGACGAAATAGTGGCACAAATGTTTCTGAAACTGCCCCCAGCCGAGCAGCGACTGGTGGGTATGTATATGATCCAGCACCTCATTACACTGTATGAGGGACAGCATTCTGATCCAGGTCCACTACATGATGTTTTGAACGAGTTACTCCAGTATAGATGGAGAGGACTAGGTACTGATTTAATTAGTATCATTCTAGAACAGCGCCACAAATACCGAACGTTTCTGAATCCGCATTTTGTTCATGTCTCACCTCCAGAAAGTAAATCATTTTACATAGATAGACAGCATCCGTTACGAGAAGTACACCCAGTTAGGACAGCGGGTGGTGATCTAGAACGAGTATTTGTTTACACCCCTATCACAAATATGGAACTCTTAGAGATGAAAAAGTTAATTCCCTGTCACGACAAAGATCCAGCAGGGTTCCACCGAGAATTAAAAGACATGCTCCGTATGGGAGAATACACGTATCCTGATATCATTAAAATGTTAAAGGTCCTGTTGCCCGCAGGGGTATATGAAAAACTCAAGGAAAAAGAATGGGAGGTGGGAGAGAAAAAGATAGATTGGACAGCTTTAGAAGCTGAAGATACTTCCCGAGTACCAGGTACCGGTCTTGGGGGTAAAGTTAAAGAATTGCCCGAGTTATTGATCCAGGTTTTGCCAAGATTACTAACCACGAAAAAGGAAGATTGGGATGCAATCTCAGCTTGTAAACAGAAACAAGATGAAGATACTAGTGATTTTTATTCTAGATTTGAAAAATGCTTTATTATTAACAGTGGTCTGAAAACAAGTAGTGAATCGTACCCTCATCTTTTTGTCACCAAACTAGTCGAGAATTCAAGTCCACAAGTTAAAAATCGAGTTTTGAAAGTCGAAAGTAGTTGGCAAGCTAATACTCCGTCACAAATGTTACAAATGCTCCAGTATCACCAGAACAGAATCAGGGAAGAGCAAGAACACGAAAGAAGACGTACGAAAGACACGAAAATGAAAGTATTAGTTGCACAATCTGTTCCACAAGACAGTCAGAAGAGGGGTCCGAATCAAGCCAGTCATCCTGCAGCTCCCGTTAAAGGGACTTGCAATTACTGTAAACAGCCAGGTCATTTTATAAACGAGTGTGCAGTTCTGAAACACAACATAGCTACTGGTAAAACTAAAGAAAGACCACGTCCGCCTAGACAAGAACAAGTTTCACAGACTTCTCAGCCATCCCAGAATGCACAACAGACAGCTCCAGCATCGCAGCCTATCGCTGCAACACAGCATGTTACACAGCAGATGTACCAGTATGCCCAGACAGAGTATCCAGATTATCAACAGTATTCATGAAACAGCCTAGAGAGGGAGGTAGGCTTGCCTCTCATCGAGATACCTGTAGATCAAGAGGGTCCCTATGTACACAGTCAAATATTAGGGAAAGACAGAAAGTTTTTGATTGATACAGGGGCAAGTAGGACTACCATCAGTCATGACGAGGTTCCAGGGGCTCCGCTCTCAGGCTCTAAAAATGTTTCCCTTGGATTTTCAGGAAAGCCGATTGTTAATGAAATTTCGAAACCAGTTACTCTACAAGTTGGTCCATTGTCCCGAACTACTGATTTGTTACTCACGAAATCATGTCCAGAAAATTTGTTAGGCATCAAGACATTAAAAGAATTAGGTGCAGTAATTTGCTGCTCTCCAGAAGGGGTCCGATTGTTTGAGAGACTTTAAAGGTCATTATGTATTACGTGATTTTGATCCAAGATTATTGAATGTACCACAGCATTTATGGGCGCAAGGTCCAACTGATGTAGGTTGTATGCATATCACACCCCATCGTGTGACTCTTAAGCAAGGTATAGTTTTGCCACGAATCAGACAGTACAGATTGCCACCTGAGGCTGTAGCAGCCTTATCCAAAATTATTGACAAACTTATTGCTCAAGGAGTGGTTGTAGAAACTGACTCCAATATATGTAATTCTCCTATCATTCCAGTCCTGAAACGTACTGATCCAAATGCACCTCCAGTATATCGATTAGTGATTGACCTTCGAGAGCTTAATAAATGTATCGTACCCCAGTACCCAGTAGTCCCAGACATTTCGTCACTTTTGACAGCCATTGATTCTGAAGCTACATTTTTCACTGTTATCGACCTCAAGAATGCATTTTTCAGTGTCCCCATACATCCAGACAGCCAGTACCTTTTCGGTTTTTGTTTAAATGGAAGAAGCTATAAATTCACACGAGCTCCTCAAGGTTTCACAGAAAGTCCTAGTATTTACAGTCAAGCACTTAAGAGACAACTAGACAATATTCACATGCCAACTGACACTGCCCTGCTCCAGTATGTCTATGATCTACTGATCACAGCCCGTTCTGAACGTGACTGCGAGCAAGCGTCACTTACGGTTCTGTATTTTCTGGCCGAGCAGGGGCACAAGGTGTCCCCTTCCAAATGACAATTTTGTGTCCAGCAAGTGGTATACTTAGGACACTTACTGTCCAAGTGGGGTAGGCAGTTGACACCAGACCGTATCCAGTTAATAGCGAGTCTTCCACAGCCCAAGACACAGAAGGAGGTACGAGCTTTTATCGGCCTCACTTCTTACTGCAGACAATGGATTCCTCAGTATGCATTTCTAGCCAAGCCACTGATACAGTTAACGACACAGGAGGCAGCCGTATCGACTGTCCTCCCTTGGACCCAGGAACATACACTTGTATTCAATAAATTAAAGAAAGCTTTATGTCAAGCACCTGTTCTAGCGACACCAAACTACAGTAAGCCTTTTACACTTTTTGTCACAGAACGTGATGGTACTGCATTATCTGTTCTCACACAAGATCAAGCAGGACAGTACAAGCCCTGTGCTTATTTTTCGAGCACATTAGATCCAGTAGCCCAGGCTCTGCCTGCGTGCCTCAAGTCAGTTGCAGCCACAGCTTTAGCTATCAGACAAAGTGATTCCATAGTGTTAGGACACTCCCTGACAGTACAAGTTCCACACTCCGTAGAAGTTCTTTTAAACCGAACCCAGACTCAGCACTTAACGATTGCACGTTTAACAGGTTATGAACTGACACTGTTCCAACCACACATAGAAATCAGACGCTGCAACATTCTAAATCCTGCTACACTGTTACCGTCAGTTACTTTAAATCCGGCCACACATGATTGTGTGGAAGTTGTTAACACTATGACAAAGCCAAGACAAGACCTGACAGACATTGCATTACCTAATCCCGACCTGACACTTTATGTGGATGGTTCATGTATGAGAACAAGTACAGGAGAACTAGTAGCCGCGTATGCAGTGACTACTGAAACCGAAGTTTTAGAAACACATCGTATTGACACCCTGTCTGCTCAGGCAGCAGAGCTAGTCGCTCTGACCCAAGCCTGCATACGTGCCAAGAACTAGAAAGTAAACATATACACAGATTCACGTTACGCATTCGGAGTCGTACACGACTTTGGAGTGCTCTGGCAGGAGAGAGGTTTCATGACTTCTCATGGAACCAAGATTCAGCATGGTCTCCTCATTCAAGCTCTGTTAGATGCAATACATTTACCGACAGCTATCGCTATCATGAAGTGCAAGGCACATACGAAAGTCACTGACATCATTTCCCAAGGTAACGATCTAGCAGATCGAACAGCCAAGCTTACAGCCCAGACTCCAGACATTCCAGTTAACACGACACAGGCACTCACTCCAGATCAGACTACTTGTATGACAGTTAAGGACCCTACACAAGATGTCATAGACATACAGTTACATGCTACCCCAGAAGAAATAAAGAAATGGTCCGAACAAGGAGGGGTCCAGACAGATCAAGGATGGTTGACGAAGGGAAAAGCCACATGGTTTCTCCCCGACTCTATGGTTCAAGTCATTATTAATACCGCACATAGTCCAGCACATCTAGGAGAAAAAGCTATGTTAGACAGTATTCAGAACCTTTGGTTCAACAAGCATTTACGAGCTGCAGCCAAGCAGAAAGTCCGTACCTGTATGATATGTTGTCAGTTCAATCCAGGTAAAAGTGTCCCGGTGGAACAAGGGGGATTCCAACCTCCTGACCATCCTTTTGAAGTCCTCCAGATGGATTATATTCAGATGGAGCGATGTCGAGGTTTCAAGTACGTTCTCGTAGTTGTATGCGCTTTGTCCAGGTGGACAGAAGCATATCCAGTTCCAGATTACACAGCCGCGACCACTGCCAGGCAGTTGGTTCGTGAATTCTTTCCCCGCTATGGACTCCCTAGGGTCGTGTATTCAGACAACGGCCAGCCATTCTCATCCGAGCTTATGAAACATGTTTCCCTTCTGTTAGGGTACCAGTGGAAGTTCCATTGTGTGCGCCATCCTGAAGCAGCCGGTCTCGTAGAGAGACATAATCAGACGTTGAAAATCCGCATTGCTAAAATTTGTAGAGAAAAAGGTGTAGACTGGCTAGTTGCCCTGCCAGTTGCTTTATTTTTTAGGAGGATGGTTGCACATTCCAGATCAGGTCTGTCCCCGTATGAGGTTGTATTCGGCCGCCACCCAAACATGTGGGGTACACCTAGACCCCGCAGTATTACAGATGTTTCCAGTAATATGCTGACAGATTACCTAGCTTCCTTGATGTCTGCCCTACACTCTTGTCGTTCACAGGTTGCCGCCGCATTTCCAGACAACTCCGAGGTGAAACCGCATGAAGTCATTCCCGGTGATCTCGTGTTCGTCCGGAATTTTGATCGTTCAAGTCCGCTGGAGCCCCGCTGGAAGGAGCCCCGCCTCGTATTGCTTACAACAAGGACTGCCGTAAAACTCGAGGGGAGGAAAGGTTGGGTCCATCTGAGCCATATTAAGAAGTTCCTTGGATTACAAGAAAAGACTTTTGCTAAGGACTACCTCATTCCTAAAGACTGCCTAAAAACAGACTCTGAACTCAAGGTTCCCCTGTTAGAGAAAACTCCGCATCAGGAGTATAAAGAGAAACTCAGGTCTAGTAAAATAAGTCAGCCAGTTTAATTGTCTAAGTCCCTCTCGGGTGAAACGGTTAGACAGGTTCCTGACATGTATGAGATAGACCCCCACAGTGAGAGAGTTAGTCAAAACTCTAAAAGATGTATTATTGTTCTATGTTTTCTATTATTTGTGAGTCTTATGGTTACCTGCACAAGTTATGCGTTACATTTATGTTTTCCAATTTCACATGTACATATGTTTTCTAATGCTACAGTAGAGCACACATTTAGTGATCTGCCTCCTCACGAGCTATCCTATCGTCTTACTATGCGAAATAATACATTCATTCGAATGTTGCATTATTCACACCAGACCAGCAATGCTACCAATTGTTGGGTGTGTGGTCGACTCCCCCCTTTCCAGACACCGAAGGAAGTTCTGCCACTCTTTCCTTATCCATTTTCACATAATGGTTCGTGTGGAGCATGGTCCACGTTAACATCATCCTCCAATGATATGTCCCTTCTGAATAGAACATGTTTTCCAGACAAGCAGGGTCTCTCCCATAGAACAGGGTTAGATCTAGAAAATGAAGTATATAATTTAGGTAACTATTCTTCGAATTTCATGGTTTTGAATGTTCAGTCCGATACTACTCCAGATTTACCTGCCATTTCAGTACTACCAGTCAAAGGCGAATTATGTGTCAGAAAGAATGGTTCCGCACATGTAGGACATAGTGATTGTACTACTACTGTCGAGTATAGTGACAGTGGGAAATCTATTTTCAAAGCCTCACGTCATTCTTATTTTGTTTGTGGTCAGACCGCATATGTTCGTCTGCCCCTCGATTGGGATGGAACATGTTACATTGCCTTCCTACTGCCACCAGTTTTTCTAGCCCCATCTGATTATCACAGAAACACACATCTAGTACACATTAGACATAGAAGGGAGATCGAGTCCCCAATTGTTGATCAAACTGAAACTACTCTAGAACAGTATCAAGACTTTAATAAAGGTTTCTTCTTCTTTATAGGACCTATCCAGAATAGTAAGTTAATACGTAGGTTAACTAGAACCCTTGAAGCAGTAGTGAATGAGACTACTTCTGCTCTAGGTAACTTAACTGAAGAGCAATCTGCTATGAGATTTGTCGTGCTCCAAAATCGTCTCGTTCTTGACGTCATACTGGCCGATAGAGGAGGAACATGTAGAGTCATCGGATCTAGTTGCTGCATTTTCATTCCTAATAACGTGCCGTCTGTCTATTCAGCTATAACAAGACTTCATAAAATTGCCCATCAGTTACACCAGAATCCAGGCACCTGGACATGGTCCGGTTGGCTCTGGAGTATTATATCTGCTTGGGGATGGAAAGTATTGTCATTCCTAGGTATTGCAGTAATGATTATATTCAGTTGCTGCCTCTGTATACAATGTGGCCCTGCGATTTGCGGCATGTGTGCTACCTCTTGTATTCCTAGTCCTAAATCCCGTTCCAAGACAATTCGAGATGAGCAAATGATGCTATATGAACAGATAAATGTTATCATGAATATTGATGTTTCCTGATGGAAACGTAGGGCACAAGGAGGGAATGTGGAAAAGTAAATTTTGCCATGTTGTATGTGCCTACGTGTTCCCCATCTTATGTTATATGTGCATGATTGATATGCATGTATTCCCCTCTGATCGATTAAAAACGCAATTATAGTTGTGTCCATCTTTAGTATGCCAGTTTCCAGTCCTCATGAAAACAACGAATATTAGGCCTATGTAAACCTACGTTGCCACATTTTACAGTGTGCACGTTAATTCATTGAATTGTCCCCGTTTCTAGGCCTCAAAAGGGCCCGGACTCAGATTCAGCTCCTGTCTTCTGAACCCTCTCCGAGGAGCGATACAGCCCCCACCTGCATCCCTGACCCTTCGCTTACTTCCTGCCTCACAGTGCCCGGCCCGGCCTGGCTCTGCCTCCCAGTCTGCCAAGAGTATGTTATGCTTCTAGTTATCAGTCCAGCCCTCCTTCTCTGCATTCCTAAGCTACTGCATCGCATCAATAGTTTCAGCCATAGTCTAGCCTTTCTGTCTCCATGTAAGAGAAATACTGTATTAATATTCATAGAATATTCCTAGCACACGCAATACATGTAGAATTATGCACGCACCAGTCTTAATGTCAAGTAGCCTTTGCCCTGATAACTTTTGGATTCTATCAATATGTACTCCAAACACCAGATACTAGATATGCCTTAGGTACATGTCGCTCTGACACTCCAGACTTTAGTCTCCTTTTCTAGCGCAGAAGTCATAGCCCCCAGTTCTCCCTGGTAACACGTCATTGCCCGTTTGCGCGCACCACTAGGTTAGAGGTCCCAGCTGCTCAGGTAGCCCCTTCCATGTTTCCGCCCCGTTTATGACACTTCTGTTACGTTTGCATCACATGTCTATGTATACGCCCTGTACACGCCTTCTTGTTACATCATTTTGCCCTTATCTTTCGCGACTGCTACGAGTCACGCCTACTGCTACGCCTACTGTATTGAATGTAATGCAATTGTTTTGATATATATACTGTGAACTGTTACTGAAAGTTGTCCAAGCCCCGATTTCCATTCCCCGGCAGCTGCCTTCATTCTATTCCCGTACAGGCTGTCCTGTTCCTGTCCCTTATGCCTGATTAAAGCCTGTCGACTCAAGATAGCTCAATAAATAAGAGTCAGGATTCGAGGTATCCGTTTTATTGATTATATTAAAAAATAGTACCGGTAATTAATTATTTATTTACCACAGAAGGTTCCCCCAATTTCTGGTTTCGGACAATGGAAGCCAGTTTATGAGAAATGAGTTTCAAAGTTTTCTTAAGTCTAGTGGTATAAAACACCTAAGGAGTTCGCTATATTATCCATAGGGTAATGGCCTGGTGGAAAGGATGAACAGAGTTGTGGGAGAATCTATCAAGTTGGCTGTCAATGGAAGGTGTGATGTGTTGTCTTCACTAGATAGTATGTTGTGGTTTTACAGAACCACTCCTCATTCCAGCACTACATTTTGTCCCTTTGAGGTTTTGAGAGGGAGGAAGGCTAATACCAGTTTTTGTCCTGGGAGGATGAACAAGTGGTTTGTTTCTTTGAGTGATGTTGAAGCCACGATGGACAGGGTTAAATCTAATGTGGAAGTGATGCAAGATAAAGAAAAGGTATGGTTTGATAAGAAAAGGAACGTCAAAGTTGTTTCGTTGTGTGTCGGTGATTTTGTAAGGATCAAAAAACCTATACATAACAAGAAAGGAAGTGGTAGGTTTAGTGATCCTGTTGAGGTGATCAACATTGGTAACAATTCAATTCAAGTAGTAGGTGGAAATTGGTGGAATGTGTCAAAGGTTGTCAAAGTTAAATCATGTTCAGGAGGTGGTTCCAGTAGTAATATTTTTGAGAGTGCTGATGCTTCCAGTGGTAATGTTCTTGAGGGTGCTGATGGTAGAATTTCACATCAATCTACCTCTCTTATGCAGAATAGGAGAAGCTCAAGAGTTAAGGTTGTTCCACATAGGTTTAGTTATTTATAGGTTCAGTGATGTTTCTTCCATCTTCTCTCTTTTTGTTTTGTTTCTTCTTGCTCTATTTTTTTTTAGTGGTTTCTTTTGTTTCTTGGTTTAAGAAAAGGAGGTGTGATATTCTAGGATTGCTGTTTTATTTATGTTAAAAGCTCTAGGTATTGCTGTACATTTTATACTGAGCTTATGTCATTGGGTTTGTGATGTCACTGCTGTTAGAATGTTATTATTTCAATGCTGGGTTGTTAACTGGGATTGATGAAGACTAATGGCAGATGATTAGCCGTGAAGATCTGTTTCTCTACAATAAACTCATCTTAAACACCTCTGGAATCCTGGATTTATTGAGTTTACAACACTTCACAAGACCATAAGTCAAATCACCATTATCCACGAGCACACCTTCAGTTGTACTACTTCCTCAGGAATGTAAACCTCCAACATGGAACACTTATGGTTCAAGCTCCACTTTAAGGCCAACTTCTCCTTAAGTTGCATTCTCAACTAGAGACCACCAGAACTGCGCACCAACTTCACGAACACCATCACAGATTTTTTTGCACCACTCACCCTTGATGCTAGCAATTACATCCTACTCAGAGAATTACAACTCAAAAGCACTCAAAAACCTTGGAAGCCTGGGCTTCATCCAAGGAGTAAAAGGACCTACCAAAGTCACTGGACACCTCTGAAACATATTTTCACTACCTTTGACAACATCCACTTCGAACAGCCCACATCAGTCTTCTGGACAGACCACGCCGATGTCAAGTTCAGCATCCCCGTTCTGGTCCCATGCACACGCAGCTCCTCCAGACCAGCCCATCAAAACTGGAACACCATCACTGACCAGAACTGGAACACCACACTCAACACCCACCGACCTATAGACAGCAAAAGCATCCCTGAAGCCATCAAGAATTTCAACAACTGGATTACCTCCTGTGCAGACTCCCGTCCCTCCCACCCCCCTCAAACACAGCAATAAGACAAGAACATACCCCAGGCAAGCATACGTAGGAAATCACCCTGATTAATGGCCACTGCAAATAACTGGAGCGCAAAGGGGGAATGTGCCATGACAATGGAGACAGAAGCATGTGTAAATCTTTCCTGGGACGCTATCACCAAATGATCCTGATCACCAAACATGCTGTTCCAAAGGACAGCATCAATGCCAGTACTAACAGAAGCAAACAAATCTTTGCCATTGTGAAGGATTTCACCTCACCAGCAGTCCCCCCCAGCTCAATTATCCACCACACCTCTGCAACACACAATTCCTCATGTAGGAGCCTGGCTCTGTATATGGTATACCACTAGGTGGTTACTTTGCAGACTCCAGAGATTCCCCAGAACCGTACAGGGCTCAATGTAAACCCAAAATGTTCTAATAGTGGTAAGTGTGAGCGAGCATCCTTAGACCTAACACAGAGGAGTGTAAGACATTTATTGAACAACCATGACCAATAAGGGACACACGACTCAACAAGCATTGGCATAGTCAATAGGTCTCACCTTTGGGACCGTAAAAGTGTTTAGCCATGCAACAGTGGATGTTGTTGCACCAAGGATTTTTTGCTGCATAACTAAATACTTATAAGGTCCCAAAGGCGAGACCTATTGGCTATGCCAATGCTTGATTTTACTTTTTATTCAGGGTGGGGGCTGGTCTTTTGCCTTTTCGACTGTGTATAGGAAGTATGTATCTGCCATAGTGGGGGGTTTTGTTTCTGTTAATGCATATATTTTGAACGGTGATTTTCCCCCACAGAAAATGTTTTATGAATTTAATAAAATACACCTTTGTATAATAACTTTGCAAAACTTAAAGGCTAAAATGTATGTGATTTAATGGGTCCCACAAATCAAGGAGGATGAACCACCTGTAATCCTCTCATTTTAATTGCCCAGCAATTTATTGTGAAATACATATACATATGCTCAGCTACAATGTGCTTCGACCCATACATATTTCTTGCACGTTGTGTGACCCTGTAGCACTGCTTTTCTAAAAGTCTGCAAGAATTAAACAAGTTGGGAAGGCAGACTGAGGATTTGAGCCACCTCTAACTTAAACTCAACTCACCAGAATATCTGGTCCTCTTAATTTCTTGGAGGTTTAATTTGATTCACCCAGGGCAGTTGTGCGAGGCACAATTTGTTATGATTTTAATATTGTTGGTTATATAACACCCTCCTTCTAGACTTTTACATTTAGGGAGCGTGCCTCCACCCCCCGGCATTTTATGTTCAAAAGGGTCGAATAAACCCCAGATGTTCAGTGCCAACAGAAGTTAAATAAAATCTACATGCATATAGTCTGAATGCAACTCATTTCTTTATTTACAAGTGTTCCTAAAACTCTGGAATGGATCCATCTCTCATAGGCATATGATGGAGACCCATGATTTACATCATCCGAAAAGAGATGCAGTAAGATACCGGAACATAACTCTTGTTCTGTATCAATATTAACGGGTGAATCTGAAATCAATTCAATACCAGTAATTGTGCACTCCAGGCAGGAAAAAGAACAGACATCTATATATATTAAAACAAATGTATGTCTGTCTGTCCTTTATGCATTACTACACCATTCATCCGATCGCCATGTAACTTAGGGAAGTTGTTGAGTACACTCCTGCGAAGGTTTCTGGCATAATGTTTTTTAAATATCGGCCCCCCCAGGGCCCTCAATCTTTCGAATACTGAAATAGTCAGCGAAATTGCGAGCATTGTCGACAGTTATGCCCCCCAAACGGAAATCGATTGGTCGATCTACATCTGAAGCACGAAAGAAAAAGGCATTACGAGCTTCAGTAACAGACTAGAAACAGGAAGCAAGATTAGAAGCTGTAAGAATACAAACTGCTCAAGCCCGTTCTTAAACGAACGAGCAACGAGAATCCAGATTGGAATCCGATCAATTACGCACTGCTCAAGCCCGCTCGAATGAAACAGGAGAGCAACGAGAATCAAGATTGGAAGCCGATCGAGTACGCACTGCTGAAGCCACACTTTGAAATGTTTTCTAGATTAATATGAATAAGTTTCAATAAGAATGACACTAAGTAAATTGAATGTTATCATAACGAGTTTCCTTTCTTCTGAAATCACAGCAACCCGCGACGGGTAAGACAGTAACCAATATAATACAGAGTAACATAAAATCGTACAGGTCAATAAAGCACTAAAAAAAACTTTCACCCGATCACTATTCAAAACTGAAAACTTGCATGTGCCTCACTAGCAGTGTTCAACTTTCCAGAGGCGGCCTTGGTCTTCTACTCCTGGGCTGTGCTGTTTTTTGGGGAGCCGTGTAGAAGGTCAAGGAGAAACCTGAACGCAGATGTCCACTGTCATTGCAGTGACAGGGAAAGGTTTCATCCTCAGGCTGCTACAAGCCAAGCAGGCAACCTGCCTGTCAAGGGGTTGGGCCAGGCCTCTGATACGGATCTGAAAAGCACCCTTTACCTTCTGGGCCCTGCCTCTTTCCCTTAAAGTTAGCTAGTGAGTTATTCTGTACGTTTTAAAGTACGTGCATAGCTCACGATTTTCTTGGGAACTTGCTGTCGGCTGTGATTTTTTGTGTTTGCCAAATACAAAGGTGGCCTAGTATTAATTCTAAACAAATGCCTCTTTCTTCCTGACCCTCCTTTTCCTCTTTATCTCACTCTTTAAAGGCATTTTCACCCCAGCTTTCAAGCATTCTTCACTGGACTCCTAATTCGTACTTAATTTTTCTTTGCCTTCATTTCTGTTTTTCACTATCTGTATGAGGAAAAAGAACGTGCGTGTGTGTGTGCGTGCGTGCATGCGTGTGTGTGTGTGTGTGTGTGTGTGTGTGTGTGTCTTTCACTTATACATGCGGTAGACTGTCTCCGTCTAAACAACCTGTAAGTCCTGGGCTCGACCTTTTTCTGCCTTAATTTAGGTCTATTCACAGAAGTGGCACACATGGGGCTGGCCCGCATGTTGTCCTGTAGAAGAGGTGTAGGGGACACCTTGAAACATGTCGACAGGATATGAGGAATTGACCACATGTTGTTTTTCCTCTATCTACCTCTTATTATATCAACTAGGAGCAGGAATAAAACTTTAGCTTACTACTTAGGTATTTTTAATTAGCACAAATCACCACTCCACCATACACTGCACCACACATAGATTCACAAAACTAGTGCTCCTACGTATCCTTCGCAAGTCTCAGCACTCCCCAAGCAGTAGATGCTTGGGATGGCCCCAATGATTAAGCATGTCGCACAAGTTACTACTTGTGTAACGATATATCTGTAAGAGACATTAGTTGGTGATAGATTCCTTAGAATATCCTCAGGCGTCAGACTGGATCCGGAAATTTTTGCGTAGCAGTACCCTTGCGCGTCAGTAGGCGTCGTCTGCGGCTCCACGTCCGTCGTCGGTGCCCTGAAGACGTCGTCGGAGTACTTAGACGCCGCCTCCGTGTGCTGACGTCAGTTCTTACACACCGCTTTTACGCACCAGAAGCGCTGAGCCATGTTAAAAACCAACACTGGTGCCATTGAAACTAGGGCCCTGAAAGGGGATGACCTTAACCCTAGATATCAGTTCGCAGAACGGGGAGGATGGGTGGGGCGGTAAGGAATCTATCACCAACTAATGTCTCTTACAGATATATCGTTACACAAGTAGTAACTTGTGCTTCTGAAAGAGACACGTTAGTGATAGATTCCTTACCTTAGAATAGATACTCCAGCAATACCAACCCCGGTGGTGGGTCTGCGAACCAATAATCACACATTAAGTCCTGGAGGACGGAACTGCCAAAGAAGCCATCCCTCCGGACTGGACTGTCCAGGCAGTAGTGTCTTGCAAACGTGTGCAGCGAGGCCCACGTAGCTGGCTGGTAAATATCCTGCAAGGGCACTCCCCGGCCCAAGGCAGTTGTCGCTGCCGTGGCCCGAGTGGAATGAGCCCGCAATCCAAAAGGGGGCTCCTTTTTCACCAAGGAGTAACATGCCTGGATACACAAGATGATCCACCGAGAGATGGTCCGCTTGTGCACCGATTTGCCCTTCTTAGTGCCCACGTAACCAACAAAGAGTTGGTCATCTACCCGCAACTGGCGTGTGCGATCCAGGTAGAATGAAATCGCACGTTTTGGGTCCAGACGGTGGAGCCGCTCTTCCTCTTTAGAGGGATGCGGTGGCGGAAAGAAGGTGGGCAAGGTGATAGACTGCCCGATGTGGAAGGCCGTGACAACCTTGGGCAGGAAAGATGGCTTAGTACACAACACAACCTTGTCCGGATGGACAGAAAGGAAAGGAGGAGTACATGACAAAGCCTGGAGCTCACTCACTCTCCTGGCAGAGGTGATGGCAACCAGGAAAGCAGTCTTCAAAGTGAGAAGGCGGAGAGGACAGTTGTGAAGTGGCTCAAAGGGAGCGCACATCAGAAATATAAGAACAAGGTTCAAGTCCCACTGAGGCATCACAAACGGAACAGGAAGGAATGTGTGTGTGATGCCTTTCAGAAAACGATTTACAAAAGGGGACTTGAACAAAGAAGGCTGATCATGCAGCCGTAGAAAGGCTGAAAGGGCAGAAAGGTAGCCCTTGATAGTGACCAGAGCAGAGCCCTGCAGGGCAAGAGAAAGAAGGAAGAGAACAACGTATACCGATTTTGTGGAGGGACGCCTGGCTGCCAGAATGATATTACAGACTTCAGGAGGCAAGTCAAATGGCCTCAACTGTCGCCGCTCAATCTCCATGCATGGAGGTGGAGGCTGGACAGGTTCGGGTGGAGGACCGTCCCCTGCTGCTGCGACAGAAGGTCCTCCTGAAGAGGCAGACGAACCGGGGGATCGACTGACATACTGAGTAGCTCGGGATACAAGTACCTTTGTGCCCCGTCCGGAGCCACAAGGATGACTTGTGCCCTGTCGCGCTTGATCTTCTTCAGCACTCTGGGCAGAAGAGGTATAGGCGGAAAGGCGTCCACAGACCGCAACTCCACTCGCGACGAAAAGCGTCGCCGAGCGAGTGCCGCCTTGGAAATTCCAACGCGCAGAACTGATGACATTGCACGTTCTCTTCGGTGGTGAATAGATCTAACCAAGGCTCTCCCCACTGCTGAAAGAGGCCTTGCGCCACGTCCGAGTTCAGACACCATTCGCGATCCATCATACACCGACGGCTGAGTTAGTCGGCCCTGGCGTTCAGAGAACCTGCCAGGTGTTGAACCGCCAGGGTCACGCCCTGATGTTCCAGCCACTGCCAGAGGCGTAGAGCCTCCTAGCAAAGTGCCCACGACCCCACCCCGCCCTGTTTGTTGCAATACCACATGGCGGTGGTGTTGTCCGTGAACACTTGCACCACACTCCCCCGGACAGAGGGGAGGAATGCCTTCAGTGCTAGACGAATCGCCCGCAGCTCCAAAAGGTTGATATCGAGCCGGGACTCCGCCGGAGACCAGAGGCCTCTGATCTCCGCCTCACCCATTTGGCCTCCCCAGCCCAGGAGGGACGCGTCCGTCACAACCACGTGCTCCGGCTGGGGTAGGGAGAGGGATCTACCGCTGACCCAATCGCGGTCCGTGAGCCACCACTGCAGCTCTTTTGCAGTGCCCTCCGAGATCAGGACATGGTTGGACAGGTTGCCCTGATGCTGGGCCCACTGAAACTTCAGGTCCCACTGCAGAGCCCGCATCCGCCACCGGGCATGATGCACCAGAAGGATGCAGGAGGCCATCAGCCCCAGAAGCCACAGCGTCAACCTGAACGAGAACCGGGATAAAGGCTGAAAGAGTGGAATCAGAGCCTGATTATCCCGAACCCGCTGCTCGGGAGGATAAACCCGAAACCGCGCCGAGTCGAGAACCGCTCCGATGAAGAGGAGCTTCTGAGAGGGGCACAGGTGTGACTTCGGCACATTGATGGAGAACCCCAGCTGGTGCAGGAGGTCCGCCGTCGTCTGGAGGTGGCTGACAACTGTCTGGGGCGAGCTCGCCTTCAACAACCAGTCGTCGAGGTAGGGGGAAGACTGAAATCCCTAGCCTGCGCAGATGAGCTGCGACCACCTCCATCACCTTTGTAAACACCCGTGGGGCGCTGGTAAGGCCGAAGGGGAGCACGGTAAACTGAAAGTGCTCGTTGCCAACCGTGAACCGCAGGTATCGCCGGTGGGCCGGCAGGACGGGGATGTGGAAATAAGCGTCCTGCAAGTCCAACGCTACCATCCAGTCTTCTGGGTCCAGGGCAGCTAGGACCTGAGCCAGAGTCAGCATTTTGAACTTCTCCTTCCGGAGGAAGCCGTTGACGTTCCGTAGGTCCAAGATAGGGCATAGGCCCCCTTTGCCCTTCTTGGGTACCAGAAAGTAGTGGGAGTAACAACCACACCCTACTTCTGGCCCAGGAACGCGCTCGATGGCCCTCTTGGCCAAGAGGGTCGTAACTTCCTCTTGCAGAAGCCGCAAATGATCCCCCGATACGCAGTGGTCCTGCGGTGGCATGGCTGGAGGGGTCGTCTCGAAGGGAAGGGAGTAGCCCCTTCGGACAATTTGCAGCACCCATCTGTCCGAAGTGACAGTGTGCCAGTGGAGGAGGTGATGGCGAACCCTGCCCCCCCACTGGCGACACATGGGCCTGAAAGCACGGACTAGGAGGGCTTTGAGGTGGATGCTGCAGGGTAAGGTGTGGACTGACCTCGCCGTTGTCCCCGACCGCCGCCACGGCGGTTTCCACGGCCGCCACTGCGTTGGGGATTACCCTGCGGCGCGTGGCTGGCAGCACGTGTGGGTACACCCCTTCCGTGGGCACGAAAGGAGTGGAAGGCAGCCGATTGCTGGCGCGGGCCGAGAGGCCCAAGGCCTTGGCCGTAGCCCTGGAGTGCTTAAAGCGCTCAAGCACATGGTCGGCCAGGTCGCCAAAAAGGCGACGGCCATCAAACAGCATGTCCATGAGTGTATTCTGGACATCAGCCGAGAAGTTGGCGGATCTTAACCAGGCGCGGCGACGAATCGCCACCGTCGTTGCCATCGCTCTACCCAGTGAGTCGGTGGTATCCAGCCCACACCGAATAGAATAACGTGCCGCATCTCGGCCTTCCACAAGGGCTTGGCCGAGTTTAGCCCGCACCTCCAACGGGCATTCTGGCAGCACGTCCGCGACCATATCCCACAGGGAGTGGGTGTAGCGGCCCAATAGGCAGGCGGTGTTGGAAGACCGCAGTCCCAAACTGAGGGAAGAAAATACCTTTTTGCCGTATTGCTCATACCTCTTGGATTCCCTGTCAGGCAGAGCCGACGGGAATGCGTTCTGGGAATTGGAGGCCTGGATCACCAGGCTCTCAGGGGTGGGGTGGGTGGACAGGAAACATGGGTCGCCCGTGGCCGGGCGGTGGCGTCTGGCCACGTTCCTATCTACAGGCGAACGTGTAGCGGGCCTGGACCAAGTGCCCAAAAGAATGTCGGTCAAGGCCTCATTAAACGGCAGCAGAGGCTCAGCCGAGCTTGACGGCAGTTTAAGGACCTCAGTGAGGAGGTTAGTCCTCACAGCCGCGACGGGGAGCTCAAGGCCCAAGGCCTTGGCCGCCCGCGTCAGCACCACACTATAGGTTGCTCCCTCCTCCGTAGCCACGGTAGGGGGGAGACAAAGACAGTGTCTGGTGATGTGTCCAGACCACTGGATCCCCAAGTTCACCTGTCCAGTCCTCTTGAGACTGACACTCCCGTGTCAGAGGGTCCTAAGACCCCTCCCAATCCCTCTCATCACCCATCTCCTAGTATTCAGGGGTGTGAAATGATGGGGCCAGCTCATGAAAGATGAACTCTCCGAACGGCGTCTGAAGCGGCGCCGCAGTGGCGCCGGAGCCGGGTCGAGGGAGGCCTCGGGGACCACGCCGCCCGAAGACGGACCGGGGGAGACACCTGAGGGGTCGGCGCCGGGGAGGTCGTTAGGTCCAACGGCGGCGACCCAGATCCGGATCCAGTGGGGCCCTGCAGCGCCGGGCCCGAAGGCGCCGGCGGGGCCGAGGCCGAAGCACTCGACGGCGTCGGGGCCAGAGCCCCGGACCCGCTAGGGCCCCCAGGCGGGTCCGCTGGGCCCGAAGGCGCCGCGGAGCCCGCCGGGGGAGTGAGGGACCTCATGGCCATGAGGAACCGCTCGATCTCCGGCATCGCGCGCGGCCCAGGGACGGGAGGGTATGGGGCCAGGCGCAGCGCCTGCGACGGAGCCGCGTGGGCGGTGTCACCTGAACCCCCCCCCAGCCGCGTCGAGCGAGCATCGGGGGGCGTCGGAAGAGCGATGACGTCTCTTCGACTTCTTGTGCTTACCTGACGACTTCGACCCAGAGGAGTGATGTCGACTCCCAGAGCTATGATGGCTCCGCTCCCGCGACCGGTCCCTCAACCTCTGTCCGGACCGCGACCTCTCTCGGCGCAGGGCCGACAGCCAGAGTTCGAGTCGCTTGCGTGACCGCTCCCGCCTAGCTTTCGAAGTCAGGACCCGGCAGTCGGAACAGGTCTTGTCGTCGTGGTCGACGCCGAGACCGTGGAGACACCGACGGTCTAAGACTCAAAAAAGAATGATCAAAAGAGATTAAAAAAAAGTTTCGTCAAAAAAGACTAAGGTACCAATTTTTCCGTATCTGCGCTGCTGGCGCGGAAAAAAGAAGAACTGACGTCAGTACGCGGAGGCGGCGTCTAAGTACTCTGACGATGTCATCACGGCGCCCACGACGCAGACGACGGACCCGCAGACGACGCCTACCGACGCGCAAGGGTACTGCTACGCAAAAATTTCCGGATCCAGTCTGACGTCTTGGGATATTCTAAGGTAGGGAATCTATCACTAACGTGTCTCTTTCAGATACCTAGGGGCAACCTTGGGTGAGTGAGGGGTCTCAAATTTTTCTTTTCTGATAAGGCGCACCCAAAATTGGGTAAACCTAACATTTCTCCCTGGCTAGGTTCTCACGATCCATCATATATGGATTTTTGTGTTGTACTTTAAGTTTAGGAGGTTGAACCTAGCCGTATCCTCCTTATCCCTCCTTTTTGATAAATATAGGATATATATTTCACTGGTACACACAGCAATTCCTAAAACGTATTCTCGTCTCACCTCCAAATGAAATGTACCACACTCCCTTTATTCTAATCTGGTGAGAGTGGGGGTTTAGAGGCTGTACGCATTGCCCAGTGACCCGCACCAATGGGTAGCAAAACATGGTCACTTACTGGTGAAACGTAGTCCGCAAAGGAGAGAGAGAAACACCCTGTTTGATGCCAGAGTCCAGGTGCTACAGATAGCGGAAGCGTTACCTCAACAGCACCTAACTCAGAGAATGGCTGCCCCAGGTTGTCACTGTGCGGGAGGGACTGGGGCAAAATATCACAAGCTGAAACGACAGTGCCCTCCCTGCGCCCAAACAACCATTCAGTCACAAGCACAGCGCCACTGTGGCTGGCGACGGAGCGGTTCCGTCACGAGCATGGCGCCGCGGCAGAATTACCGCCGCGGCCAAGGGGTTAAGAGGGCAGCGACCTTCAGTGACTCAGAATCGGCAGTAATTAACAAGCGCAGCGTGGAAGACTAGCGCAGCCACGCTAATTAAAAACAAATGGCCCCTGCGCGCCACTGCTGGCTCCCGAGAGCAAAACTCTCTGGGAGTTAACATTTCCCAAGAAGCTGGGACCTCCACACGCCTTTGACCAATTGCGTGCTAAAGCCAGACGCAAAGGCCAACGGCGTGTGAGCACCACAAGCACACGTTTCTATTGAAGCGATTCCAAGAGGTCTGTTTCTAGGCTCGACCTAAAAAGCACAGCTTTCTTTAGAGGTCTAATTATGCTGTCCTTGCCTCATCCTCACATTCGCCTGGATTTTCGTGGTGGCACTTCTAAACGTTTGAAACTTTTTTTTTTGTAGGCACGAAAAAAGACCTGAATTGCTACCATAAATTTGAACTTGCCTGCTTTTCTTCCCGCACATCTTCCTTTAAGCAGTGTGCAATACCACAACTGCAGAATATATTCTGTAAACAAACTGTGCTTGTTTCGTAGCAAGGTGCCCTCTGTATTGACCTTAGATCACACTAACAGCATTTTTACATTTTCTGTACCTATACTGCTGCCACCGCTTCCTTACATGGGCTTGTGTTCACACGTAAGTGTTGGCTCTTGCTTCATTCGCCAGTGACTGTAGTAGGCAGCTTGCTCTGACTTTCATTTGCAGTCACCAGCCTGAAAGCAGTATGCAGATATATAACTGGTGCGTTTATCAAATACTTCTGTCATAACTTCCCTTACAGGTGCGCTTTGCAGTAGCATTGGAGTATGTGCCCCTTTTTAGATAGTCTGCCAAAGCATGCGCTGGTGCACGTGCTCGCGCTTGGAAGAATCTGCCTAATGGGCTTTTGAACCAATCTATAGCTTACCATTCGTTGGCATAATTATCGCTCCTTGCTGCCTTCTCTGTAGCTTTAAAAATGAACTTATTACCGCCCTCCTGTTCTCCTCCTTTCGCCCTTTGTATCTGTCTTTGCATTATGCAGCTATTAGATTTTTATTTGAAGTCTCTGCTAGACAACTCATGTGCTGTCTCCAAGAGACTGTTGTATAGTTTGTGGGCTTCAGCCAGCCCATGCGCTTCCCATTTGCAGGCACCAGAGTTCGTCTCATTCTTTTTCTCCATTTGTTTATGGCATGCATTCGTCTTGCTTCTTTCTGTGTTTTAGCCCTACCCAAGAGCACGGACCAATTACTATCATCAATTGCTCCCATTTTAGTAACTGTTTTAGGAACTACTATTTAAGCCTTGTCTAGGCAGCGATTGTGCTGTCTTTGAAACGTGCTGTATTCAGAATATGAGCTTTAAGCTCAGCTCATTTTCTGCCCATGTATTTAATTGGTTTATTTTTTGGGTTTTTTCCGAAATCCATTTTTGTTTAGTAGTCCCTCTTTATTTCCTCCTTTTCTCCTGTTGTAGCCCCTCACGATAGCTTCCTCTGTAACACGTGTTTTTACTGGTTTTTTTTTTTTTTTACAGTTTGTGCACTATTTTGTTAGACTTTTTCATAACTGCTGTCGCAGGCATAAAAGGCTCTTCCACTTCTGCAAACCGCTCTGGTGTCTAACTGCACTGTGACGCTAGATTTTAGCTAACATTTCCTACAAGCGCCTCAGTTCATACTTTTTTCCACTTCACCGACCACCCAGTCTAAGTGCACCATGACACACTCCTGCAATACTCCCGCCCCCCTTTCTATTGACTCTTTATTAGACCTTGGTGGATCTTACTGCACCGTTAGATACTCTGCCAACTTTAATACATTTTGATTTCATTTTGCGATGGAGTTTTATAGCAACTAGGTGAAATATATTACCGCTTTGCAGCTGCTGTGTTCACCTAATGCTCCATCAAGGGACCAGCAGTGGTATTGCAGCGTGCTTTACTTCATCCAGAAAGGTCACCTAGCGGCAAAAGGTTTCCCTTGCAGACTTCAGAAGGGACATCGGTCGGTGGATTGGTGCCATTGCAGCCTCTTTAAAGGGGCGTCTTCATACACTGAGCATTTTTTTGAGCTAATTTTTTTATTAAATGTCCACTGCTAGGCTTTGCTGCCCCTTCACTAGATCATCATTTTTTTTTTTATAAAATTGTTCCGTTTTATTATATAGTACATTTTAATATGGCAAACTGAGTTGAAAGGCATACTTTATTTTTGTTTCATTATAGCGACCCACACCCCTGGTAGCCTTTCCTTTGGGAATGGGGCTAAAGTCTCAGCCCCTTCTACCCATCCACAGCACCACCGGCTCACTTTGAGGGCCAGACATTTAGAGACACAACATTACAACAACACAACTTCGGTTCAGTAGAACTGTGGCTGTGTTAATAATGCGAAGCAAACTACTTATATAATATAATTCGACCTGGCCACTGGGTGATTTCTAACCCCAAGGTTTTTTCTCTGCTTAGCCTCCTTACAGAAGCACCCCAACAGAATTGAAGCATAACTATTTCTACTGATGTTTTTGAAGAGTGCCAATGGTCTCGCTTCTCCCCCCCTCCCCCCCCCCCCACTATAAATGCGCGTTTTCTCCTCTTCCTCCCTCTCCCCCGCAACTCCCCCTCCACCCAGAGGTGAAATTATAGTTTTGTGGCTGCAGTGGTTCGCTTACCCCTCCATCTAGGGACAAGCAGTGGTATTGCAGCATTCCTTAAATCATCCAGAAGGAACACCTAGTGGCGATGGGTCTCCCTTGCAGCTTTCAGAAGGGATGTTTATAAGTGCCATTTCAGCCTCTTTAAAGGTACATATTCATATACTGAGCACTCTTCGTCTGCTCCAGTATGTTAAGCAATACTCAATCTGCAGCGCACCTTTTGATCTGTGGGTGTGCAAAAGTGATAGATAATGTGCTGCATGGCTAAACACTTAAAAAAGTCCCAAAGGCAAACCCATAGATCAAAATATATTATTTACACTGTCGAAAGCTCTACTCTCCCCAATGCAAGACCTATTGCCCAGAGACCCTTTTGTATTCTGGGTGTTCTCGCCGCCACGTGTTCTCACCCTTTCAAGTGCCCACAGTTCGTAAATCTGCCCATTCCTTGTGTTCTCTCTATCTTTAGTTTCAACATTCGTACTACCTGTGTCTCAAAATATCCGTTCCCATAATCCTGCCACATAATTCTACTACAAACCCAGTTCCACAACTAACGATTCAAATTCAAACTATATAATTACACTCCACACCGCATACTTGTACTACACCAGAAACCAAAATGCATACATAGTTATATACAAGGACCCCAGCTCTAATTCTCTCATTTTCTTTTTTTTGATCTGTTGCATAAAAAACATTTTTTAAATTTATTTTCGAGCACTCCATATGAATGTTCCTGTTTTCACTCGCTCAAAGCTCTGTTTCTGTGAGCAGGCCTGTAAATCTTGTTCTTCACTTGTCTCAAATGCTACTTCTATGATTTGCTGGGCACGATACAGTGCAGAGCTCGGGTAGCACTAATCTTATTCCCTACTTCCACAGGGTTCATATGGTTTTTCAGCTGCTAATAAAGACGGATTATTGTGCAAGGTTTGCCCGCAGCTGCTGCCCTTACATTAAGTTAACGTTCCCTGTTCTAAAGCCCACAAGACTCCTAGGACTCAGCAACTCCTCTAGGGTGGGATTCCCTCCCCCCCCTGCAGCTGCAGACACTGACATGGGACTATCAAACGGGAAGTGAGCTGAACCGCCATCTCGGAATGTTGTCATGATCTGACAGATGGGAGCTGGCAATTAATATCGTTTTAGACAGACTTCTTACCATTGCTGGACATGTTACATAGATCTCAAACATTAAAAAAAATATATAACCATTTGAACATTTCTTAGGTGTGAATTTGTTAGAATTAATTTTGCTTATTGCATATTTCATTAAATTTAATTCTTTCCAGTTTTATATTCAATCTGTATGGAACTTCACAATTGCAACTTCGTGCCACTGTTTCAATTTCCTTTATGTTGCTACTTTTTATATGGACGTCGGAAATTGCAAACACTGCCCTTGTATAAACGGACCAATATAAAGGATATCGGGACTGTTTTTAGAGTTTTACAGCCTGCTTAACTTTCATCACACTTTTTCTGCGGATACTGTGTAGTTAATCTGAGTTGCAGTATACTGTGACTTTTTTAGGTCGTGGCTAGACAGCACATTTTTCAGGGACTTTTAGCTGTGCTGCTGTACAACATGTCAAAAAAACATTGACTGTGCCAATCACTCATTGCCGAATCCTAATGGCTTTGTCAATGCTTATTTTTAATTGCTTTTTTCAATGATCCACTTCAGTGCTTTCTTTACTTATTATAATTTCTCTTTTTATGGTACAGATCCGATCTCTCCATTTTGCCCAACATCACCTGTTCTTTCACTTTTCTCCTCTTGCTTTTTCTCCTCAGTCCCACTCTCTCATTTACAAGAAAACATTTCCAAATGACTGTATATTTCAGAGTCACCGATTTGCTTGTTTCAGTCCTAGAGTTGGAAACCTTGGGCCCTCACACAACTATCTGGTATCTGTACACGGAGAAATACATACCAGGGGCAGCAACAATTCTATTTTTTTATGGTTCTGTTGTAAACGACGAGGCATTACTAGTTCAGTTAGTAACTTTAGATTGCCTCTTTGGCTTTCATTCACCCAGACCATTTAATTTAACTAAAGTTCAGTTGGGCCACCATTATTCCAACAGGAGTGTGAAGGAAGTACTGAAGGTAACCTGGCTCCTTTACGCGCATCGAGTGGAGCGAGAATTCAAGTAGCCAAAATCCTCGTCAAACTAAGGGCTTTCCGCTGGCGTTTTGTTTACGTTCACGTGAATCACGTCATCAAACACGAACGCGCATCAGCCTCCCTCCCTCCTATCGGCCATACTTTCAGCTCCAGCACCTCCCCTCTCTCCTCCCCTCTCTATCCGCACACAGCCTTCCTTGGATTTCTCCTCCCCCTCCCCAGCCAGCTTCCCCCAGGCCGTGTTCCCTCCCCTGCTACCCCATCCTCACTCATCCCTCGCACCCCCTCCTCCTTCAGGCCCCCACCATTTGCTTTTGCTTGTGTTATCAGACTCACGACCTCCGCGCCAGTTTGAGATCTCACGAGATACCGCCGGATGTCTCCAACTTTACAAAACTTCGGAGCACTAACTCGTGCTACACAAATTAAACATCGGCACATATTTTCCTCACTTTGTTACTTTAATTCTGTGATCTAAATCTTCACAGTTTGTTAAAATTACAAGATTGTCAACACGCTGTTGTGAAAGCCTAGAAATGTTTACGTTACTCAACTCAGCGCGAGCTTTTCTCTAATTGACGAGTCTCGGTGAGCCCGCCCAGCAGAGCCCCAGACAGACAGCGCCTGGTGCGGGTGACCTCTGGCTTCAGGGCACTTTGGAGAAATGAAGTGCTCTGCAGTCTTCACAGTGCATATGAAAACAACACTTCGAAAGAAGGCGCTGGCGAAATATGTAAAAAGGCCGACGTAATTCACTTGCTAGCTGGCGTTTTGCATTACGCTTTTTACACAGAATTCTGTAAAATTACGCGGCGTGGTATCACTGGGGTTGATTCAATTACACCTCAGACAGCGGGAACGCCAAACAAGCATTGGCATTGCCAATAGGTCTCGCTTGTGGGACCTTATAAGTATTTAGTTTTGCAGCACAATATCCTTGGTGCAACAAGGATATTGTGCTGCAAAACTAAATACTTATAAGGTCCCACAAGCGAGACCTATTGGCAATGCCAATGCTTGTTTTATGCATAGACCCACTTCTAACGGTTTCTCCTGCTACCATACATTTGCAGCGCACAGCCCTTTTGACAGTCATTGTGCATTAATACCTCGCTTATATGAAGGTAATTAAAAATTAACATAGTGGTTTACTATAATTGTAGTTAAAATTACCAATTACAGTTGGTATTCGGGTACCATAGTTAAAGAAATTAACAGAAATAAATATTTAGCAAATACAATGTGTAACTAAAAATAGTAAAGTGCAAAGTGCTGTTTAATACATAATGCTGTTTAATGCATAGTGTCACTGTGTGCACGCAATTGGGGGCAAGAACGTGTAAATTAATTCTTTGGTGCCAACGAGACGGCACTTTAATTTGAGTATTAGTTGTTATTTGAGACTGTATGTGTGCCTATAAACTGTGAGAACACAAACTGCAACACAGAATAAGAAGGCGAATGTAAAGCTATTTTGTCTAAGTAGCACTGCAAAAGCACCTGAAAATGTTGTTACTTAAGTAACAAAGGGCCATATGCATCAACACATTTCCCCATAGACACAGAATGGTCAAACCACTTTGATGCATGTGGCCCAATGACTGTGTTATATAGACTGAAAGTGTGCGAATGCCCTACAAGTTTGTAAGCATTGGTCTTTGGTTGAAGCCGTATGTGTGCTTAGGAGCTGTGTTAGCATAAAGTGCAACACATAAGGAGGAGGTGAACCAAAAGTTATTTTGGGCAAGTAGTATTCTATAAGTTTTTAGAAATAGGTAGGATGAAACTATGAATATGCCCTACAGCTGTTTGAGCATGTATTCTTGTTTGAGGCTGTATATGTGATTAAGAGCTGTAAGAGCACAAACTGCAACACACGAGGAGGCGGTGAAGCTGAAGTAACTTTGGGCAAGTAGTATTTTATAAGTATTTAGAAATAGGTAGGATGAAACTGCGAATGTACCCTACAGTTGTTTGAGCTTGTTTTTCTTTGTTTCTATATGTGTTTAAGAGCTGTGAGAGCGTAAACTGCAACACATGAAGAGGAGGAGAACCTAAAGTTAATTGGTCTGAGGAATTGTAGTTACTTATAAAGGCTGTTTAACACGCACATAATATTTTAAGCCCTTCTAAAGAAAACTTTATAGTGTACGAGCTATATGTACGCACTTGGAAAACGCATTGGCTTTGTGTAAAAATGGCTTAGTGTTACAAGAAAGTGTCTGCGAATTAATAGCATTTAAAAGGGCAAAGTTCATCGCTGTGTTTGAAACAGTTTCGTTTCTCCACATTGAAGCCAGCTGGCCATGAACGAGTAAGAATGAAACCGAATGTTTAATTAAGACAATGTTTTTCAACAGTGAACTGCTACTTAGAATTAAACTGTATGTATGCCTTACAATTGTTTAAGCATTTGTTCTCGACTAAAGCTATATGTGTCCCACTTATGATCAGTATTAACGAAAGCAGTGTTGTTTCATAAAGCTTTTTTATTGTAGCAAGGTTTAGTTTTTAGCGTAACTAAAAAATAAGTTGCATTTGCAAGGCATTAGTTTATTGTAGACATAGTGTGTAAATTTTGCGAAGCCAACTAGCCACACAGGAGTAACAACGGAAATAACTATTTAGCAAATACAATGTGTAACTAAAAATAGTGAAGTGCAAAGTGCTGTTTAATGCATTGTGCTGGTTAATGCATAGCGCTAATAAGTGCTTTAGTGCAGAGTGCTGTTTAATGCATCGTGCTGGTTAATGCATAGCACTAATAAGTGCTTTAGTGCAGAGTGCTGTTTAGTGCAGAGCGCTGTTTAGTGCCGAGAACGCTGTTGAGGGCAGAGTGCTGTGTGATGTAGAGTACTGTTGAGGGCATAGTGCTGTGTGATGTAGAGTTCTGTGCGCTGCAGAGCGGTGTGCGCTGTCGAGCGGTGTGCGCTGTCGAGCGGTGTGCGCTGTCGAGCGGTGTGCGCTGTCGAGCGGTGTGCGCTGTCGAGCGGTGTGCGCTGTCGAGCGGTGTGCGCTGTCGAGCGGTGTGTGCTGTCGAGTGGTGTGGAGTGGTGATTGGTGTGGAGTGCAGAGTGCTGTTGAGTGCAGGGTGCAGATTGCTGTTGAGTGGAGGGTGCAGATTGCTGTTGAGTGGAGGGTGCAGATTGCTGTTGAATGCAGAGTGCAGATTGCTGTTGAGTGCAGAGTGCAGCTTGCTATTAAATGGAGAGTGCTATTAAGTGCAGAATGTAGAATGCTGTTGAGGGCAGAGCGCTGTTGAGGGCAGAGCGCTGTTGCATTATAGTTACCCACAAGCCTCCCTAACACTTATACCGTATTTTAAGTACCTATAAAAAATAATATTGTGTACAAGCTGTGTGCACGCAGTTGGCAACAACAATTTGATAATAAAGCCCCTGTCACCAGCGAAACGGCACCTTATTGTAACTAGCAAGTATGCCCCTGTAACAAGGACAGCGTTTTACAAACATACATTAAGCCCATAAAGTTTTCGCTGTTGAGAGCAGAGCGCTGTTGAGAGCACAGCGCTGTTGCATTGTAGTTACCCACAAAGCCTTCTTAACACGCATATCATATTTTAAACACCTATACAAAAAAATATTGACTGTCTAAGCTGTATGCACGCAGTTGGCAACAACACTTTGTTAATTAACCCCCTTCCACCAGTGAGACAGCACTTTATTGTAACTGGCAAGAATGCCCCTGTAACAAATACAGCGTTTTACCAAGACACATTAAGCTGTTAAAGTTTTTGAAGAAGTATGTGTATATGCCCTGCAACTGTTTAGCCGCGAGTTGCTACACATTAAAAGGGAAGCTTAAAGATGTGTAAACACCTGTAACAAAATACTATTGATTGTACAAGCTGTGTACGGCACTTTATTGTAGTTAACCACAAAGCCTTCTTAATGCGCACATTATATTTTAAACACGCACATTTTATTTTAAACACCTATAAAAAATACTATTTACTGTACAAGCTCTGTGCACGCAGTTGGCAACCTGAAAAGCACTTGTAACTTGTATACGCTTTGTAAAATAAGACAAACCTAGGCACTTGTAACCTGTATGCGCGCTCAAAAATAAAACAAAGATAAGACAAACCTACTAACAATGTTTGCAAACCTTACTTTTAGTGTAACTTAAAAACATTTACTGGCGCCAGCAAGACGCAAAATATGTAGTCACACGCTGTAAATCTTAATTAAAAAGCCAGCTGCCCCTGAACAAGTAAGAACAAAACCGAAACTTAAAAGCTGCAACAAACTAACGAACTGCAGAAGCGCGCATGTAAATCTGAAACGGACATGCTGTTCACAGTTGACGCGCGCGACCTAATCCAAGTCGAAAATCTGCGCGTGCACATCTCTCGTCTCCTGTCTGTTCCCTTTGCCTCCTTGGAAGCAGAAATGATTACAATAGAGTCTCGCAGCGACGATCGCTTTCGCGATCCGTTCGCAGGTGCGAGTCTTAAAAAGCAGATCCACACGAATTAGATAAAAATAAGCTTTGTTCAAGATTTATTTTAAGACTTTGCAATAAGGAAAGTATATTTTGCAGGAAAAATACTTAAGATTTTCAAAAGTCGACTGCAACTTTTAAAGAGCTCAACGTTATCCTATGGAGGAAAATAATAACACAGTTATACAGGTAAGTACACAAGGGGCAGCGGAGTACCAAAACTGCACAACCAGCAGCACAGGGTAGGTAAATCGGTTGCAGGGATCATGCTTTGGGGGATAGACCAAGCACTGGGGGGATGGGATGGGAGGGGGTGTTTGGGATGGGAGGGGGTGTTTAGGACGACAGGGGTTACAAAGCAGCACTAATCAAACACCACCAGCAGTACAGGGGCGGCAAGGTGCAGGGTGCAAACACGTTGGGCTCCCAATGCTTTTCAATGGAGAACTTACTTCGGAAAAACAGGCTGGTGGTGTCGCACTGGAGGCTGCAGGAGGGATACCAGAGATAGAAAGTTGAGAGGTACAGGGTCGTAGGAGCGCCCTGGCTCAACTCACCAAGTGCCGGGACTTTGAGTGCAGGGTTGTCCTTTGACATTGGATTCTTCTCGGAGCCAGTCGCAACCACAGGGAGCTGCTGGATTCAGGATGCAGGCGTTGTCAAGGAGTCCAGGAGGGGTCAGCTAACGCTGGACTTGAGGTCAGGATCGCTGCGGAACCTGTTCAATATCGGTGGGCCACCTGGACATTGGCCGGAAAAGTAAAGTGCAGAGTAGGCAGGACTTGCAGATCCGGAGGGCACCAGAGCCCTTTGTGTAGGTTATGTGTTGACAGACCTGCTGTCCTCGGGAGTCTCTGATCTTTGTCAAAGAGCAGGTCAGTCTGCCTCTGGAAGTCCCAGGCACAGGCTTCTTCTTCTGCATGGTCTTGGAAGCTGAAGATAAGCTAGTAGGGCTGGGGCCAAGTCAGCAGTTGTTTTCAGGTTTCGATACACTGCGTCTTCTTCATACTTATTCTTAGGTCGGCAGAATCTAGTTATGAGGTCTGGGGAAACCACCTAAATACTACATTTAGTGGCATTTCAGGGATGTAGCTGGTGGGGCCAATGGGCACCTTGCCTGGAGTGACCACGCACTCAATTATGCCACCCTCATGTGGGAGGGGGCATAGACCTAGCCCTGATTGGAGGGGGTCTCCCCATCTTCAAGGTGGTGGGGACTGAAAGAAATTCTTAACTTCGCATCCACCTTAGGGGTGTGGTTGGCAGAAGTGGGCCCACCTATTATTCAATGTTCTTCCGCCTGCTTTCCCGTCCAAATGTGGGTGTTAACTGGGGACTGCCATCTGCTGCTAGCAGCAGAGGCTTGGGGTCGGATTACAAAGGAGTCAGGCCTTTGAAGATTCCCTCTTGAGCACTCTGCCCATCCTGGGGGAGGAAGTGTGACCCTCTGCTCAGGATGTTCATTGTTCCTGGTCCCAGAGAGCAAAGGCTCTCGATCCAGGGGTTCAGAAACATGTTTGGTGGTGGCAGGATGCCTAAAGCTAGTCTGTGGCCACACCAGAGTTGGTAGGCTTTTAGCGGGCAGCTCCAAGGTGCTCTCTAGGTACATGGTTCAATAAATACCAGACTGCCATCAGTGTGGGTTTATTGAGAGGAGCAGTTTGGTACCAAACACTGCTGGTTTCAGAAAAGACATCATGGTGCTGGGGAACTCGAGTTGTCACGTTTCCAGCCCATGTACTCTATATGGCTTCCCTGGCACTTACAATATCAAAGAATGGACTTAAATATAGTAGAGCCATATCTGCTTATGCAGATATATCTACACCTGTGGAATAGTGCACCCTGCCTCAGGTCTTGGAAAGCCTGCTAGAGGGGTGACTTACCTAGATCTTAGGCTGTGCAAGATAGCTAGGCACACTGGCAGTGTGCCATGTTGACTATGCAGTTTTGTCTGCATCAGGCCATGCAGTAGCAGTCTGCTGAGCCTAGGTGCGGAGTCCCTAAAGAACCCTCTTTAGTCCCAATACCCTAGGATCCCAGGTAGCATTTACTAGCAGCTTACAGGGTGGCCTGAAGGGCCAATTGTGGATTAGGTTTAAGGAAGAAGCACTGGCTCAGGGGGCCTGGTTGGCAGGTACCATGTGCACTACATCAATTACTAGGCAACAAGTGGGAGCTAACCATGTCAAAAGAGGCACTCTCAAACTTCAGGAACAAAATCACAGCAACTTCAACCCAAAATCAGACCTGACAAGCCTTGTCAAATTCCTTCCGATCATGTTATGTTATTTGTACCTGTAGCATGCACAGATACTCCGAGGAGTGTCCCATTCCATTTTTTGTTTTTGAAAAACAGAAGTTTTGAATACAGTGGAGAGCCAGAGGGAGTGCGTTCCAGGCTGTGGTGGCTTTGTCAGCAAGTGAGCTGTCGTCCCCCCCCCCCCCCGTGAGTCAGAAGCGGGGAGTATGGGCCAGGAACTGAGTCAATGAGTGAAGAAATCTGGCGGGGGCATAGAACTGAAACATGTTAAATAAGTAGGAGGGGCCGCAGTCATGCAATGCACGATGGACCAGGGCCAGGGCTTTAAACTGGACTCGATTTGCCACAGGCAGCCAATGAAGTTATCGCAAATGCTATCTGACACTGCTTCTCATCGGGATGTTAAAAATAAGTCTAGCAGCAGCATTTTGGACAACCTGTAATTTATTAAGAAGTTAGCCAGGCAAGCCGGCACACAGAGCATTGGCGTAGTCGAGCCGCGAAAGTATCAGGGCCCTGGAAATTGTTTCCTTGGCTGCTCTGGGGAGAAGCGGGAGAAATTTCCTAAGGGCTTTAAGTAACCCAAAGCAGTTCCCCGCTAGCTTCTTAATCTGGGTGGAAAAAGAAAGTTTCTTCACGAACCAGACTCCAAGATTTTTTGCCAGTTGCCCAATTGCGGCTGGCAAGGGAAAATCCGCTGGCCATAGAGTTTATCTGAACTGGGGAGGGAAGGTCCCATAGAGAAGAATTTCAGACTTGGACTCATTGCAGTTAGGCTGTGCTGAGGAAAGCCATTTAAAGACTGCTGTGAGGCAATTTTTGGCCAGTAACGGGGAGCAGTCCGATTAGCTCAGTATCGTCAGCGTAAGCTATAATTTTGGCTCCCTGCTCTTCAGCCAAATAAATCAGAGGGGTGACGTATAGATGAAAGAGAAGAGGGCTCACGGAGGACCCCTGCGGCACCCCAGTGGTCACCTACTGCGGTGAGGAGAACAGAGGAAGCCAAACTTGTTGGGTGCGCCCGTCCAGGAAGGATTTAAGCCAACGCAAGGCAGCACCCGAGATCCCCATGTCCGCAAGGCGGGTAAGCAACAGAGAGTGGGGGACAGTATCAAATGCTGCCTAGAGATCCAACAAAATAAGAGCTGCCCTACCTCCCACATCCAAACATTCCTGAATAGCCTCTGAGACCTCCCCCAAGGCTGATTCAGTGCTATAGGAGGCTCTGAATCCTGATTGAGCTGGATGAAGTAGGCCAGCACCCTCAACGAATTCTGAGAGTTGTTTATTAACCACCTTTCAGCAGGCTTTCGCCATAATAGGGAAGAGGAAGATAGGGTTGTTCAGTGGGTTCAGCAGATCCAGCATTGGTTTCTTTAGGAGGGGCAGAATCTTAGCCTGCTTCCATATTAAAGGAACAAGGGCCTCCTGAAGGGACAGATTGATAAGTTTGTAAGTACATTCTTATTCAAAGTGACTAGGTATCAATTTTACCCACACAATTCGGGCAGACTCGAGTAATTTATAGCATCCTCAAAGTCAGTCTTTCACAAATTCCAAAGTATAGGACATGATAATCCAAATACAAATGTTTCTCAAGAAAAGTCATTTTCAATTGTTCGGAATATCTGCGTTTGGGCAGATATGACCCAGCGACCCCCAGTATGCAAGGGGAATTAGTCCCCCCTCTGGAAACGCGCCAGTGGCCTGTGTTGCAGAGAGGTGTAAAAAGGGGCATAGCCTCATTACACCTCTGTGCAATGCAGCCCCCTGGCGCATACTGGAGGTTTCAGGTGGGCTAGTTGGCCCCCAGGGACCCCCAGTATGCAAGGGGAATTAGTTCCCCCTCTTCAAACATGCACGGGGGCTGAGTTGCAGAGAGGTGTAAAAAAGGGTGTGGCCTCATTACACCTCTCTGCAATGCAGCCCCCCGGTACATACTGGAGGCTCCTGGTGGGCTAGTTGGCCCCCAGGGACCCCAGTATGCAAGGGGGATAAGTTACCCCTCTGCAAACGCACCAGGGGGCTGCGTTGCAGAGAGGTGTAACAAGGGGCATAGCCTCATTACACATCTGCAATGCAGCCCCCTGGCGCATACTGAAGGTTCCAGGTGGGCTAGTTGGCACCCAGGGGACCCCTGTATGCAAGGGGAATTAGTTCCCCGTCTTCAAACATGCACAGGGGCTGCGTTGCAGAGAGGTGTAAAAAGGGGCGTGGCTTCATTACACCGCTCTGCAATGCAGTCCCCTGGCGCATAATGGAGATTCCTGGTGGGCTTTCAGGTCTTATATAGTTAGGAATTAGCATTAAAAAAACTTTGAAATTCACTGAAAAAAAACATAGGTTTCAGGCCTTATATAGTTAGGAATTAGCATTTTAAAAACCTTTAAAATTCACTGAAAAAACCATAGGTTTCAGGCCTTATATAGTTAGGAATTAGCATTTAAAAACCTTTAAAATTCACTCAAAAAACTAAGTTTTAGGGGTGTTATAGTTAGCTGGACATTTCATTCATACAAAACCATTGAAATTGCTCCTATATAGTTAGTTGTACTAACTATATTTCGAGCACCCGCAATCCACTGCTGATGATGTCACATATTACATCATTCATGACATGGTCAGTGACATCACTGATGACATCTCAAATGACACAACTAACTATACAGACCCTCCAGGATGTCGCGATTTGCAAAAAAAATCGCGAAATCTGCAGTTTTGTAAAAATGCCGCGATTTTTACAAAACGGCCCGCGAAATTTTGAAAATGTGCCCAAAACACTGAAGGCATGCATGTTTTACCCACAGTGGCAGGCTCAAAGGGCTTCAGCCCCCCTCCCTCCCCCGGAGTGTTTGTCAGCCGGGGCTGAGACAGCCCCCGGGCTGGCGGCCGTCTGGTCTTAAGGCAGCTGCACCCGAGTACTTAACAGTTCTTTAAAGACCATTCACTTGTTAACTAGGCTTTGTTCTGTTTTCACCCCTTCGAGCCCCCGCCCCTCCACTCTGCCTATTGCTGTAGGAATTTGACATCCCCTGCCCGGATAGTTGTCCTGATAAGCTATTTGACTCAGTTTTCTTTTATTTTTTATTGAGATTATAAAAGTCATTCCATTTAGAGAAAGTACTTTTAGGCAAAAGAAAAGTTTGTATTTTGTTTCTAATTAATGACTTCACTGTTGTCAGTAATCTGCATGAAAGATCTGGATTAGACCTACAAGCCGCGTAGGTTGCCTTACGCTGCCATTATTGTGCTTTAAATATTGCCAACTGAGCCACTCTTTCTGTTATCAGTCTCAGAAGGTTGAAAGTCAGAGTCAACAATGTATTTTAACTTCTTGACCCCTCTGGTAACTTAGAGATCTTGTTCTCAGGTACATTAACCCAATGAGATGATGCTTTGTCACACTCTGAACAATTGCATGTTTTTACTCTAAATGATCGTTGTAACGCAAGTACAAAGACAGTGTAATATGCCGTCACTGTAATCCTGTTTCAGCAGGCATATCACTTCTGGAAGCATGAATGCGGTGTTGTGAGGACTAGCCTTGAAATCCAAAAATACTGTTCCATCACCCAGACGAATGGGCAGTACAACCTGAGAAGAAGGGGTTAATTTTGTGTAGTAAAATGAAGTCTTGTTGCATAAAAGAGTTTGAAGGCGCTGCCAGCCTCCGGGGACAGGAGATGTACATGCATATGGTATGCACATCTCCTGTCCGTACGCGTGCACATCTCCTGTACGCTTGTGCCTTCTCTGGTCTCCCTTCGGGACAGAAAGCAGCAGCAATAGAGTCTCATAGCTTCATGTTGCTAAATAACTCAAAAACAATGATATCTGTGTTTGTTGTAGGAAAAATTGCCAAAAAATGCCGCAAAATTTCCATATTTGTGCCACTAAATTTCCTTTTTTGTGCCGCTAAATTTGCTAATCCATGCCGCTATATCCTCGGGGGTCTGACTATATAGGAGCAATTTCAATGGTTTTGTAGGAGTGAAATGTCCAGCTAACTATATCACCCCTAAAACTTATAGTTTTTTGAGTGAATTTTAAAGGTTTTTTTTAAATGCTAATTCCTAACTATATAAGGCCTGAAACCTATGGTTTTTTCAGTGAATATATATATATATATATATATATTTTTTTTTTAATTTTTTTTTTTTATGACAACGGTGCAGGTTACGCACGCGAAATTTTGATGTGTGAACCTTTCCTGAGTATACCGATGTATGGTTTAATATGAGTTGAGAAGGCATCTAAGGTGTAATCAGAACCTACTTATGTGACACACATAGTATACATTATATTATGAGTTGAAATGTATTCAAAGAGAATGAATGAATTTGTAATACTTCTCTAATTGATCTGTAAATAGCTTGAATTTAACGTACAAATAATCTGATTGTTACTTTCATACAGCGTTATCCAAGGTATTATGGATATTGTCTTATAATTTGGTTCCATACATTTTGTTGTTACCATTATAAGATGGCCGCCGTGTAATTTTCGGCGAACTTCATGTGCCTTCTTTTGTGTTGTTGAGTGGTCAACACGTGACAGATGATCACTGTGCTGGTGTTTAAATAATGTTGTAATGCCAACGCGCGCTCACACTGACGAAGGCGGCAACGCCGAAACGCGTTTGTGAGCTCATTGCTTTTGCAGAGAAATTCTAATAAATAAATCTGGCTAAACCACGAGATACTGGCTCTGTGTGCTCTCGTTGGAGGTGTATCCCGAGGATTGGGGGATTCCGGTGTTATATATATATATATATATATATATATATATATATATATATATATATATATATATATATATATATAAATAAAAGACGCCATCCTTCGTGTTCCCATTCAGCAGTGGGAACCAAAAGAACGCCAGAGCGAAACCACAGTTAAGTGCATATTTCTTCAGTGCTTTATTTCGTGTCAAATTTCTGCCAGCAACCGGTCATGACGCGTTTCACCTCTCGAAGAGGCTTGATCACATGATGTGTCAACAGCATAGATGAGGGTATATATAATAGAATCCACTCAAACAACTGCTGTATATAATATACAAACAGTAAACATGGAAATGATACTGCCAGAATGTGGTAGCAGCAAGCAGCATATTCAGGGCATAGTGCCCAAAGTAATGTAAATATATCCTTTTCAAATGTTAAGAAAAAAATATATAAAAATACATAAGTAGAAGAATGCTAAAAACCATTTTTACACAATAAAACCAATTATATAAGTTATATTTACAGGGATAAATCCAAAATTTCATACAACTATATATTTACATAGATTTTTCTAGAATAGTGCAAAACAAGGTGGGAATATTAGGAAGAGTGGATAATCCAAAGACATGTAGTATCCTGCCTCGCAATCCCAATTCCCCCGCCACCAACCTCAAAAATGTCCTGTAGCTGTTTGTCAAGTCTCTAAAGAATTACTAGAGAATACACATTATTGTCAAAGTGGAAATTTGTTCAACATTAGACAGGTCTTAATAACCCTCATATGAATACTGGGATAACCACCCAAACGTGGATAAAGTGCACGTGCAGTTTAAAATCTGTTTTCTGATGTGGACGAACCACCCCAAATTTCCATCTTGGCAACACCTGGTCCCAGGTGTTTAAATTTTTGTCCAAGAGTAGATAATATTGCGAGTATGATGTCATATTACTGATATTCGAGATATAACCTTTACAGACAAGTGTACATATCCTCACTGGCATTTAAGCCTCCCGGGTTCTTGCTGTTAAACTCCAGGATGTATCTTGTCTCCAGTAACCGTAGCTTTGCATCTCTGTTGCCTCCCCTCTTAAGGGGCGGGATTGTATCAACCAAATAGTATTCTAACCCATCCGGCTTGCTATTATGGGTTGACTCGAAATGCCACGCTACTGGATATGTCTGATCTTTCCCTGAAATAGCTCTTAAATGCTGCAAGAATTCGTTTGTGGGCGGGCAGCCGAGTGCTGCCCACATAGTTTAGCCCACATGGACATTGCAGCACGTAGACTACATACTCTGTTTTGCATGTAAGTCTATGCTTGATGGCAATTGGTTTATCGTGAAAAGGAATGGAGTAGTGAGTCCTGCTAACGCCATGTTGACAGGCCTTACAGAATGGACACTTTTTAAAACCCTTATTCAGGTCCATCCAGGTCCCTGATAATGGTTTGTCCAAGTTGTTACTGACCAATGCATTTGCCATTGTCAAGGACCTTCGGAAAGTAAGTTCAGGCTTATAAGAAACCAAATTGCCTATTACTGGGTCTCTTTTTACTAGATTCCAGTTCCTGCTGAAGATTTTTCTAATCTCAGCATGTTGAGTGCTGTAGGTCACAATGGCCCTTGATTGTACTGATTCAGGTTTGGCCTCAGCAATTTGGCTCTTGCCTCTCAGAGTTTGTTCCCTGGGAATACTGCGTGTGCGTTCAATAGCTGTATCTATTAGGTCTGTAATGTATCCTCTCTCCAGGAAACGGATCTTACTGTCTCTCTGGGCTGTGTCACATTCTTGATCAGTACTACAGATCCTTCTCATGCGCAGCATCTCCCCATATGAGATGCTGCGGATGAGATGTCGAGGATGCTGACTGGTGGCATGCAATAGCGTATTCCCAGAAGTCTCCTTCCTATGCAATTTAGTCTCCAGATTTTTGCCCTTAATATACACTTCTACATCCAAAAAGTTAACTCTCTCTTTGTGAATCTCAGACGTGAACTGCAAATTATAGATGTTAACATTCAGTTTTCTAACAAAGTCAGTTGCCTCCTCCCTGGACCCCTTCCAAATCATGAATAAATCATCTATATACCTTAGATATATAATCACATTATTGGTCATTATGGCCTCATGGTCCACCATGAGGACCCGCTCTTCCCACAGTCCCATGTGCAAGCACGCGAAACTGGGGGAAAAACAGGCCCCCATGGCCACCCCTCGTAGTTGTTGGTATACCTGGCCATAGAAAATAAAAAAAGTTCTGCTCAAGACATAACTTTAACATGCCAATAATCATTTTGTTGTGATGTATATAGTTCATAGGGCGTTTGTCCTAATAGTATTCAACCGCTTTGATACCGTCACTATGCCTGATGGAAGTGTATAATGACTTCACATCTAAAGTCATTAGCAGATAATCATCACTCCAAACAACCTCTTTCAATTTAGTTAAAAAGTCAGCGGTATCTCTCACGTAAGATTGTAATTTTGTAACCCATTCTTGCAGGAAATAATCGATATATCTTGAAATGTTTTCGGTGGAACTGTCAATTGCCGATATTATCAGCCTCCCAGGTGGAACAGAAATGTCCTTATGAACCTTTGGCAAAAGGTGGGGGGGGATCACTGGGTATTTCCTTTTTCAGGAATTGAAATTCATCCTTGGAGAGAAGTCCGCCACTTTTCCAGGCGATCAGTTTAGAGTTTTGTTCATTCTAGGCCGCCCTGATTGTATGTATGTATGTATGTGTATATATATATATATATATATATATATATATATATATATATATATATATATATATATATATCAGTCCACTTCCTCCATTTACGCTGGGACCTTTCAACCGCGGTGCAATCCAGGGGCGGAGGTCGCCCTGTCAATATCGTTTGCCACCAAACACAGCGTCCGCTGTGTGTATGCAACTCCACTCCAATCAATTCAATCCAAATAATTACCATTTAGACAGCGCATTTTGCTGATGAAAAATTTATTCCATATTCAGTTCCAGCATGTAGTACACGGCTAGTGTAGACCAACCCAACGCGTTTCGGCGATACCTCTCGCCTTGCTCACGGGTAACTCGTGTGTTGCAGACAACTGATTAAATAAAGTTAAACCAAAGTGCATGCGTGGTCAGAAACGATCATGAACATAGAAAAAGGACACAGTTATATTCCTGTGGTGGCCATCTTTGCATGGTGATTATAAATGACAACCCTTTCGTTTTAAATAACACTATGCTTCTTGTGGACATTTATACTTCATATAATGAAAACCGCATCAGGTTTACCTGCCCAGTGGCTAATTATACACAGTATTTACATATGTACATATGATCGGTTTTTTTTGCATCAATAAATGAAATCAAAAAGCGGACCTTAAATTATGATTTCCTTCTTAACACTATGTGAACCCAAGAAGCTCTTAATTTCAGCTATGCAGGGTTTTTCATGTACCATGCAACAGTCAATGGTGCATTACTTACGCAATGCAATAAATTAATAATAATAATAATGTTATATATGCATGACTAGCCGTGTACTACATGCTGGAACTGAATATGGAATAAATTTTTCATCAGCAAAATGCGCTGTCTAAATGGTAATTATTTGGATTGAATTGATTGGAGTGGAGTTGCATACACACAGCGGACGCTGTGTTTGGTGGCAAACGATATATATATATATATATATATATATATATATATATATATACATATACATATACATATACATATACATATACATATACATACATATATACATACATATACTGAACTCCGTTTCCTCACAAGCTCATGCAGCTTCCTCTGCCAGCAAGTAGACACCGGACACGGACCTCGAGGTACTTTACAGGTTTATTACGCAGAAAGAGTCACAGACGTTTCGGCTCAGCGGAGCCTTGATCACATGACAGCGATTACAATGCAAGGTACACCTTTTAAAGTGCTAGTGTGTGATTAACTGAAATCACCTGTGCAAATAGACATGAAGGACATACTAGGCAAGGCACCCAACAGTCTTGATACGATATTCTCAATAGATGTAAAATACATTTAAAGAATAACATGTAAAATACATTGAATTACTGTTTTCAGTGCTAGTCAGAATCCGTAACTTCAATAAAATGTAAAATACATTTAAAGAATAACATGTAAAATGCAATAAATTATTGTTTTCAATGCGGATAAGAATCCAAAACCAGTTCATTTGACAATTATTGTAAAATACCATGAACAGTAAAAATGGACAAACAGTTTAAAAGGACCTTATTAATAAAAACATATGATCTGCCTACCACTTAACTATATATATCAGCGAAATTAACTGTGGACCTAAAAAAAGCAGAATAATATAAAGTGCTATGTGCCAACATTATAAAGTGCAAATTCGTGCTAAAGTGCATCATCCGAACAAATGTGCAAATCTAGCAATACTGTGCAAATATGCATACTTTACAATTCACAGGCCCATCTTGGATATATTTGAAAATTGGATTTTTAACTCCATCTGATGTAAAAAGTGGTAGGGAATTCCAAAAGGTTCTCAACTGTATATCTGTCTACAATACAGCCGTAAATATTGCATTGTCATATTATTTATAATGGATTCCTAAGTCACATTCCAATTCAAACCTTTTTGCATGTAATTTGTAGCTTTCATCATTATATGGGTGCCATTGTTAGTATGTCTGAAAATGTAGGTGTGAAAGAGTGAGTAAAAGTAAACCGGGTCTTGAAGACCCAAAAACCCTGCCCTAAATAAAAAACATAACAATAAAGTATCCAATGTTAGGATCCCCGTAGTGTATTTCATCATATTGGTTCCTAACCTGGTTAAAGTAGTGCACAGTGATAGAAGTTTGTTGATCTAAATAAATAATTTTCCTATAGCAGCAAATCCTTCAATATTAGTTGGTGTGTGCTCGCAGCCCCCACGAGGTCTGTCACAACAATCACCCAGCCGGATGACCGCCCTGGACATTACCCACGTGGGGGAGAGCCCACCACCAAATTTTCTAATTCAGAGCAAGCAAGTGTGGAGATCCTCTGTCACATTAAGCCCAAAAGGCGCCTTTGTATTCAGCAGAAGAATATACTTTGTTTCAAGCTTCCTGAGCCTGGTTTCCCTGTCTCCACCCCGTCTATTGTTAATGACCGCATCGATAACCCAATATCTGAGACCCTTGTTGTTACTTTGATGCTGATCTCTAAAGTGGCGCGCCACTGGGTATGTGCTGTCCTCATTCGTTATTGCTCGCAAATGTTGTAATATGCGTTTATGGACAGCATTCCTCGTGCTGCCCACATATTGTAATCCACATGGGCAGCATAGGATATAAATGGCGTATTCTGTCTTACATGTTAAGACTTGGGTTATCACATGATTTTTTCCAGTGAATCCATCCTTGAATGTTTTCGTGTTTACACCATGTGTACATGCCTTACATACCCCCACTTGTGGGACACCCCCGCGCCGCACGGCCACCAGCTGCTGCGTGTGCCCCTTGCCTGCCTGTGCCTCGCTGCTGCCTCGTTTGCCGGTTGCCGCCGCTGCGGTTGTTTTTGCCCATTGTTTTGACGTGAATTTGTGCCTGCTTGTCTTAATCTGATTTTTCCCTTGTTTTTGCGATTATTTGTGCCTGTTTTGTTTTAATATCTTTTTCCCCGTGTTTTGCCTTTCCTTCCTTTGTTGCCCGCCGCCCTCCGCCCTCCCTTCCCGCCAACGCCGCTTTTCCCCGCCCTTTTCTATTCTGTACCCTCCCCGCTCCCGCCTCCCAGCTGCTCCGCCCACCCGCGCACTTCGCCTTAAATGGCGACCGTGCGAACGCGCAGCGTTGACGCGCAGCGGGTGCGCCGATTGTGCGCCGAAGGCGCGCCAAAGGTAAGCCCGTCTGCGCCCGTCCGCGACCGGATCGCGACCAGGGCCAGGACCCCTGGCCCACGAAGACCCCGACCAACCCGCCTGACATACGCCGCCGCCACCCTCACCGCTCTCAACACCGGCCGACTCCCAGACTGCCACCAAGCCACTCCACGACGTACCCACGGACCTTTCAGCTGCCACGCCTGCAAGTTCTCCTGCATCCGGACCTGCCTCGCACCAGCACCCGCCAAGACGAACACCAGCAGCACCCACCTCAAGTGCATCCTGATCAACACCAGCTCCGTCCACAGACACGCCATCGAACTCTGGAACCTCCTAGACGCCACAGCCCCTGACGTTGCCTTCCTCACGGAGACCTGGATGAACGCCTCTTCAGCTCCCGACATCGCCATCGCCATCCCAGAGGGCTACAAGATCGTCCGGAGGGACCGAAACGCCAACCAGATGGGAGGAGGCATCGCCATCATCCACAGGAACACCATCCGTCTCACGACCAGCACCGACAACACCCTGACCAGCGCCGAACACCTGCATTTCCAGATCCACACCAACCCGAACACCACCCTCAGAGGCACACTGATCTACCGACCCCCTGGACCACGCACACAATTCAGCGAGGACATCGCCGACTTCGTCAGCCCGCATGCCCTCCCCTCCGCTGACTACATCCTCCTGGGAGACCTCAACTTCCATCTGGAGAACAACAACGACCGCAACACCACCACCCTGCTCGACAACCTCGCCAACCTTGGACTCAAGCAACTGGTGTCCACCCCCACCCACCTCGCCGGACACACACTCGACGCAGTCTTCTCTTCCAGCACAGACATCGAGTTCAGCCACGCCACAGAGCTTCAATGGACGGACCACAGTTGCGTCCACTTCACCTTCAAGAGAACGACGACCCACCAACACCAGCAACAGGCCGCCCGCAGAAGCTGGAACAAGATCACAGCAGACCAGCTCGCCACCTCCCTGAGCCAGCACCCTCCTGCCAGCTCAGCGAACCCCAGCCAGGCCGCCGACAACCTCACGAAGTGGATCAGCAACTGCGCGGACGAACTCGCCCCTCTGAGGACCCCGCCTAGCAGACCCGGCAGCAAGAAGGCCCCATGGTTCACCAACGAACTCAAGAGCTCCAAGAAGAACTGCCGAGCCCTCGAGAAAGTCTGGAAAAGGGAACCGACACCGGACAACAGGACCTCCTACAAACTGGCCACCCGGAAACACCACCAGCTGATCCGCGCCGCCAAGAAAACAGCATTTAAGGACCGGTTGGACAACAACGCACACAACTGCAAGGAACTCTTCAACATCGTGAAAGAGCTTTCCAACCCCAGCGCAGGAAACAACGACGTCACCCCATCGCAAGACCTCTGCAACTCCCTCGCTTCATACTTCCACAACAAGATCACGGACATACACAGCAGCTTCAACAACCAACCAACGCACACCATGACCGAACAACCACCCCCCACCACCATCCTCCACGCCTGGACCCCGATCAGCACCGAAGACACCATCCGCACAATGAACTCCATCCACTCCGGATCACCGACCGACCCCTGCCCTCACCACGTCTTCAACAAGGCCGACGCTGTCATCGCACCCCACCTGCGAGACATCATCAACACATCCTTCGACACCATCTTCCCGGAGAGCTGGAAACACGCCGAACTCAGCGCTCTACTCAAGAAACCAACAGCGGACCCCACCGACCTCAAGAATTACCGCCCCATCTCGCTCCTCCCGTTTCCAGCCAAAGTCATCGAGAAGACCGTCAACAAGCAGATGGCCGCCTTCCTCGAGACGAACGGATCCCTCGACCCCTCACAGTCCGGCTTCCGAGCCAACCACAGCACCGAGACCGCCCTCATCGCCGCCACCGATGACATCCGAGCCCTGATGGACAATGGAGAAACAGCGGCCCTCATCCTCCTGGACCTCTCCGCGGCATTCGACACTGTCTGCCACCGCACCCTAGTGCAGCGCCTCAGCAACGTCGGAATTCAGGAGAAGGCTCTGGAATGGATCATCTCCTTCCTCGACGGAAGAACACAGAGAGTCCGCCTACCACCGTACAAGTCAGAGGCCTCCGAAGTCATCTGCGGCGTCCCCCAAGGATCATCTCTGAGCCCCACCCTCTTCAACGTCTACATGAGCCCCCTCGCGGCCATCGTACGCAAACACAACCTCAGCATAATCTCCTACGCCGACGACACCCAGCTGATCCAGAAGAGACTCCAGCGGATCCAGAACGCCTCAGCCAGACTCATCCTCGACATCCCACGAACCAGCCACATCTCCGGACATCTGAGAGACCTTCACTGGCTCCCCGTCAACAAAAGAATCACCTTCCGCCTCCTCACCCACGCACACAAAGCCCTACACGACCGAGGCCCGAGTTACCTCAACAGCAGAGTCAACTTCTACGCTCCCAAACGCCACCTCTGATCAGCCAACCACGCCCTCGCCGCCGTCCCCCGCATCCGAAGAGCGACTACAGGAGGAAGGTCCTTCTCCTACCTGGCCGCCAAGACCTGGAACTCCCTCCCGACCGACCTGCGCCTGACCCAAGACCACCTCTCCTTCAGGAAGAAGCTGAAGACCTGGCTGTTCGAGCAGTAGCGGCACCCCCCCCCCCAGCGCCTTGAGACCCTACGGGTATGTAGCGCGCTCTACAAGTGTCACTGATTGATTGATAGAAGCCTTTGTTTTTTTGCCACCACTCTGTTTTAGTAAAGGGATCAGGATTAGTTTTAACAATGTGATCCCTTAAAGAGGGGGCCCTGCTAAAGGTTAATGAAATTTGCTTAGGCAGAATACTGCCTATCACATTGTCTTTAAGCACTATAGGCCAGTGTTTGTTCACTATTCTTCTGATTTGATGATGTTGGTTAGTGAACCCCGTTATTAACCTAAAAGCCTCAGGCTCTATCTTTTCAGGTATAGCTGTGCCTTGTACAATGTCTGGCTCCCTGTCTGCTTTCCTGATTAGGAGCTCCTCTCTACTTAGATTCATGGATTTCTGTATCGCTTGGTCAATCACTTTTCTGGAGTAGCCTCTCTCAAGGAATCTACTTCTGCTTTCGCTCTGCGCCTGCTCCAGATCTGTGGGGTTGCTGCATATGCGTCTTAAACGCAGCATCTCCCCATATGGGATACTGGAGATCAAATGTATAGGATGGGCACTCGCAGCATGAAGAATGCTGTTGCCAGCCGTCTTTTTTCTAAATACCTTAGATTCCAAACGACTCCCCTTGATGTAGAGTTCGGCATCAAGAAATGTGACTTTTTCTTGGCTCAGAGTCGCTGTGAACCTGAGGTTAAGGGGGTTGTCATTGATTTCCTCCACAAATTTCTGGGCTTCTTCATAGCTTCCCCTCCATATGACGAACAAATCGTCTATGAAGCGGAACCAAACCACTAGATTGTTCCTGATAATGTGTCGATACCCGTAGCCGAGGACCAGCTCCTCCCAGGCCCCCATGTGTAAACATGCGTAGCTTGGAGAAAAGCTGGCCCCCATTGCTACCCCCTGCTTCTGGCGGTACAATTGTTGATTGAACAAAAAAACATTGTTGGTAAGACAGAAACTTAACATATCTAGCAGCATCTTGGTATGTTTTTCATTGCCTGGTTCCCTTCTGGAGAGGTAGTATCGTATTGCCTCCAACCCATCGCTATGTGAGATGCTCGTATAAAGTGCTGTTACATCCAGTGCTATCAGCCAATCACCTTCCTGAATTTGTACTTCTTTAATCTTGACCAGAAAGTCCCCTGTGTCACGTATATATGATCCCAATTGTTGAACATAACCTTGCAAAAAGTAATCAATATAAATTGAGGTATGTTCCAGAAGGCCCCCCCGTGCAGATATAATTGGCCTTCCAGGTGGATGGTTGGGGTCCTTATGTATTTTAGGTATAAAATACAGGATTGGGGTAACAGGGTGCTCAATCTTCAGATATTTAAATTCAGTGTCAGTGATGAGTTTGGCTGATTGCCATTTACAAAGTTTGCGATGATATTGATCTCTAATAGTCAATAATTCTCGATTATTGATTTTCTCATAGCATAGATGGTCATTCAGTTGGCTATATGCCTCTTTGTCATAATTAATTTTTGTCATGAGGACAACATTTCCCCCTTTGTCACTGTTTCTGATTACCAAATTCTTTTCATTATTCAACTTGTCAGTCAATGCCTTGTATTGTTGTGTTTGGGCAGAATATCTGCGTTTTTTACCTCCTATTTGGCTTTGCAACTTCTTTAACTCAGCTACAACATTTTCATGAAAAATATCAATATTGTCTCTTAGCAGGATGGGATAAAATGTAGATGGTGCTTTAAATTGGGTGGTGGTTGAGATTCTATTGCCACTCTCATCAATCCCCTTGCGGGTTTCGTTATTGCATGGGATTTCTCCATACCCTGCTCCTTCAGTCTCCCATAGTTCCCTCAAAATCCGAGTTCCTTGTGATGCTTCGGACTCCTCTATTTCAACTGTTGGATTCATATCAGGTATTGTTCCATCTTTATTTTTCATGGCATAAAACTTGCGTAACTTAAGTTTTCTGACCGCTTTATATACATTGCATCGCGTACTGGCATAATCAAAATCACATGGGGATGCATAAGATAGGCCAAGTTTAAGAATATTCTCCTCTTTCTCTGTGAGTGACAACTCAGTTAAGTTCACCACAGTGCGGTTGGTGGTTCCATTTATTCCTGTTGGAGGGCATTGCTTCGCCCTATTCCACCTCCTCTCTTCTTCTGAGATCCTCTTTTTTGCCACCCGCGACCTCTGGCGGCGCCTGTAATTTGCCCTGTGTTTTCTTGATTGCCCCTTGCATGGGACCTTAGGGTGTTCCGTCTGTCCTGGCCTAAAAAAATCATTTCCTGGCCTGGTGTAAGCTTTGGTAGACTTGCCGCCTGTGCTTGCCTGCGGCGGTCTGCTTCAGAATCTGTGTCAGGATCAGAACTAATTGCGGCATTAGAAGAGTCACTCATTCTGTCGGTTCCCATTGCTGTAGTGCTAGTATGGCTTTGGGGATTTCTTGCTTTGGGTTGTTGTTTGGGGCCACCCCTGCGCAAGGTTTCAAATTTGCGCGCAAAAGTAAAAATTTGGCCAAGCTCATAATCATTCCTGTCTCTTTGGAACTTGTATGATTTCCTTGCCACAATTTTTGCCTCCTCCTTCTTAAGTCGTTCCTGCATAATTTTGGAGAGTCTATTTTTTTCTTCATCTTCCCCCAAGCCATCAATTTCCTCTTGTAGATCCGCTATTTCTGTGAGGAGTTTGGCTCTATCTATGTCCGCGTATTTAATGAGCACCTGTACCTGGCGACGCGATGCCTCCAAATTGATCTCTGCCCACTCTTTCATCAGGTCGGGGTTTGGATTATCATAGGTGGGGGCTGTTAATATTCTTAAACCCCGTGGAATGCGATTCACTTCAATATAACGCTGCAGTGACTTTGATTCCCACCACTTAGCTTGCTCTTGAAATGACTTTTTTTCAAGTGTCTTAAATAGTTCTTTGATTTTAGTTGTGCTGCTGCCACTAGCTTCAGTGTTCTTCTTCCCATGTATGTTGGTTGGGATAGGGGTGTCATCGGAGAACGTTGTTGCAGCTAACGTCTCCCGTTCCCTTACGCTGTCACCCGACATCTTTCTGCAATGTTTAGATCTATACTGGTATCGTCTAGCAATCCGTATTAAATCGACGTCAGTCTAAACTATTTACCAGCTTAAACCTCTCTCCTTTCCCAGCCAATCAGTCTGTATGTAAGAGCTTACTTGATTTAGGCGCCTATATTCTTCGGATCCGCAAACCACAGTCACGGTTGCAACTCGAGCCCGAGTCGCTAGCAGCCGTAGGTGCCGATTAATCGTTCGCTCTATAATCCAATCAAATTCCGATAGCTGGGGGTCAGACGCCTTTCTCCTTCCGGAGCATGCACTTTCCTGAACGCCGTTCAGGGAAAAGATTCGTGTAATGGCGCCGACCAATTATCAAGGAGGGTCCCGTGTGAAGCCAGGACGAATCCCACTGGCTATATTTCCTGAACTCCGTTTCCTCACAAGCTCATGCAGCTTCCTCTGCCAGCAAGTAGACACCGGACACGGACCTCGAGGTACTTTACAGGTTTATTACGCAGAAAGAGTCACAGACGTTTCGGCTCAGCGGAGCCTTGATCACATGACAGCGATTACAATGCAAGGTACACCTTTTAAAGTGCTAGTGTGTGATTAACTGAAATCACCTGTGCAAATACGTGTATAGACATGAAGGACATACTAGGCAAGGCACCCAACAGTCTTGATACGATATTCTCAATAGATGTAAAATACATTTAAAGAATAACATGTAAAATGCATTGAATTACTGTTTTCAGTGCTAGTCAGAATCCGTAACTTCAATAAAATGTAAAATACATTTAAAGAATAACATGTAAAATGCAATAAATTATTGTTTTCAATGCTGATAAGAATCCAAAACCAGTTCATTTGACAATTATTGTATATATATATGCGAGCACCAAATATAAGCGGCCCTTGCAGTTAAGATTCAAATTACAAAATGGAGAAGAGAGAAGCAAAGCGAAGTGAGCAACTAGTTTCTCTCTTTGATGAAAATGCAGTGACAGAGCAATCGGAAATGCACAAACAAAACACACAGAAATCGGATATTAGAACGAAATTGAAGGTTTGGGAAAAAGTGAGCAAAAAGGAGATAAATAAATGGTGGGAGCTAATCACCATAAAAAAATATTTGGAAGTAAAAAGAGTGCCAAGGGGCTTGAGGTTATCACTAATGCCTAGCCAACAGGATGTTACGGATGAACTGCTGAATGAATGGGGACAATACCTTTTGGAATCCTCATTGGGATTGATGATAATACTAGTAAAGCATCTGGAGAAATCTTTGGCTAAAATAAAGGAGGAATTACAAGAATTAGAAAAGGAATTGTCTAAAATAGAAATGAATGAAGAGATGATGAAACTGAAAGCTGACCTGGAAAAATATGTGGAAAAACATGAGGACACAGTAAGAATTCGTAAGGAAATGAAATATCAAAGGGATAGAGAGGATTACATCCATGGACGCATTTTTACATATGCGAAAAAATTCGATATCTTTCAAAGCCAGAAACAAAGCCACAGGAACTCAGAAAGTCGTTCGAGTGCAACCTCGCTAACATCGGTGGGCACGAATGAAGAGGGAACGGAAGAAAATATGGATCAATCTACCAGGGATTTTTTAGGGGATATGAGGCTCGTTCTCAGCCAAAGATTGTGGGAACAGAACCAAAGCCAAGGTCAAGGAGGGAGAGCCAGAGGCAGAGGGCGCAAATGGGTGCCAAGATCAGGTCCCCCGACATCATCAAAAAAAACAGGAGAGGCAACAGGAGGAAGTGGCTCCTCCGAGGAAATCGGGACAAAAACCAGGAGCATGCGCCAGAAAATCTTGAAATAAACTGGCAGGAACAGAATGCAACAGATGACCTAGTGATTATGAACTTATCATCTCGTCCCCTAAATCAAAATGAACAAACACTGCTCAAGCATGGTATAAATTTCTGCCCTACTGAAACAATGGATATGGCACAGACACGCATAGATATATATATAAATATATCCGGAAAATTAAACTGGCAAAGATCTTTGAAGAAAATCAAGAAATGTCGAATTATGCTAAAAAGAAAAAGGAAAAGCAACCGGAAATGAATATGGAAGCGCAAGGACTGACAACGAGTAATTTACCAGCGCTGATGACACTTGTAAATCTGGATAATATGGATGACAGTGAAGTGATTCCTGAAGAAATTGTTTGCCCTCAAATAGGAGCCGGCCTCAGTGGAAAGAAACCGCGGTCCAAATTTTATCCGCAATTACCTCAAGGCAATAAGATTGACTTGTTTCAGGAGGCGGTAATCCAGGACATCTATAAAATCAAAGGCAAGAATTTTCATGACAACCTAAAAATGGAAGAAATGGCTGCCCTGAAAAACCTCATGGAGGATCAAAAAATTACAATAAAAATGGCCGATAAGGGTGGAAACATTGTTATTTTAGACACAAAAGACTATATCATCGAAGCCCATTCTCAGTTGAGAAACAAACTATATTACAGGAAACTTGAACAAAACCCCACTCTAATTTTCAAATCAAATTTGGATAAAAAAATAATGGATTGGTCAAGGGAAAACCTAATTGACGTGGATGAAAGTAAATTTCTAACAACGAAACATCCGGTCACAGCGACCATTTACTTCCTTCCCAAAGTTCACAAGAACCCACTGAAACCACCAGGGAGGCCGATTGTCTCGGCAAAAGGCTCACTTATGGAACCGGTGGCGAATTACATCGACTATTTCCTGATGCCATTCGTTCTGAATTTAAGTTCATACTTAAGAGACACTGGGGATCTCTTGAAAAACTTACAAGACCTATCATGGCAACCCACCTACATGTTAATAACAATGGATGTGGTCGCCCTATATTCTAACATTGAGCACAGCATTGGAATAAAGGCATGTGCCTTCTTTCTCAAAGAAAGAAATATACAACTCAACGGCCACAACCAGATGCTTTTGGACATGATTGAGCTATGCCTCACCCAAAATATCTTTCTCTTTGGGGAAGAAGTGTACCAGCAAGTCAAGGGCTGTGCGATGGGGTTCTCCTTCAGCCCAGCATTTGCGTGTCTCACAATGGGATGGTGGGAGCAACAGGTGGCCTGGCATCCGGACAACGATCATCATGTATCGAAGATAGCTAAATGGCTAAGATACATTGATGACCTTTTGATAGTATGGGACGGAACAGCAGAGGAATTCGAGACCTACTTTAAAATACTGAACTCCACGGACACAAACTTAAGATTTACTTACGAAATCAGCCGGGATGAAGTAACTTTCTTGGATACCAAAATCTATATCCATGAAAACAAAGTAGAGACTACACTCTACCGGAAAGAAACCTCAACGAACGCAACCCTACATGCGGATAGCTTTCACCAAGCCTCAGTAAAAAACAATATCCCCTACGGGGAATTTTTGAGACTCCGTCGGATATGCTCGGAGGAAAAAGAGTGGACCGCAAACAGTGGCGAAATGGCGAGAAGATTCGCCAGACGAGGTTACAAAAAAGGTGTCATCAAGAAATGCTGGACGAAAGCAAATGAGACGAAAAGGGAGGATACTTTGCAAGTTAAACCAAAGCAACCTGAAAATAAGAAAGTGAGACTCATCATGGACCACTCAAAGGAATCAAAACAAATCGTGACTATCCTGAGGAGAAATTGGAGAATATTGCATCTGGATGAGACTGTAGGAAAAATTGTGGGAAACCATCCGGAAATAACATATAGAAGAGCCACGAGTCTGAAGGACAAGCTAGTGCACAGCCACCACCAAAACCCTGAAATTAAGAAAAAGGGAATTCAATGGTTGAAAACAAAAGGATTTCAAAAATGTCAGCAATGCAAGGCTTGCCAAATTGCAGTGAACAAGAAAGAAGTGACATTACCTAATAAGAAAACCTGGGTGATCAAACAGTTAATTAATTGTAAGACAGAATTCGTCGTGTATGTGATCGAGTGCCCATGTGCACTAAAATATATTGGCAGCACAAAAAAGGAGCTGAAGCTGCGAATTTTGGAGCACATAAGAGCGACGGCGAATAAAGACAGAGCAAACGCCGTTGCGAAGCATATGGAAGCATCACACAACGGGGACTGGAAGCTTCTGAAATTCTATGCATTAGAAACCATTGTTCCACATGTGAGAGGTGGGGACAGAGAACGCAAACTGAGATGTAGGGAATCTCGACACATATTAAACTTCAGAACTCTGCTCCTGGAAGGCCTTAATCAGAGCGAAGAACTTTATGTGCATCTATGAGAAATTTGTAAATAAGAACCTGGGTCACTGCAGGATCACAAGGGGAGACTTCATTTGTATATATGTAAAATAATTTGTATAATGGATAGGTAATGTCAAGGATATTGAGTATTACCCTATAAGATATAGGGGATGGGTTAGTAATGGGAGTTTGTAATTAATGAATTGCTATTCTGATGGGTGAGTAACGCACAACACATATGAAACTTGTCTTAAGCCCACTGGAGGGCATGAAATGGTCTGAACGAGGAAAACGGCAGCCCACTAGAGGGCGAGTGACATATAAATAATGTGTGAGCGTTCTGTTAATCAATAGAATGACATAGTAATGTGTGCGGTTAATAACTGTGTCTGTTGATACAATCATGGGATACAAACTACATTACCCAGAATTCCCCTTCAAAGATAAAGATAAATTCAATCACATGACTTTGCACAATGACACCTTATAGGTGGATGAGAGGGGAGGAGGATTGACCGTGATCAAGCCGTCTGTTGGCGGTGAAACGCGTTGGTATCTGTGAGAGCAAGGTGCAATAAAACAACTGTGGAAAGAAAAATCCTCGAGTGCGTTTTCAATTACCTGCAAAGGGAGTTTTGGAATGTGAAATCGGCAGGGCTCTGCCGAGGAAAACGCACCGGTGGGAGAGCGCCAGGGGTCACCAGAACTGAGCCAAGTTGTGGAGAGATATATATATATATATACATACACACACACACACACACACACACACACACACACACATATACACATACACACACACACTTCTTTAACAATTTTTTTTAAACAGGTATTATGAATAATGGTCTCATCTTAAAGTATAATAAGTTTCATGAAGCAAACATGTCACTATCTAAAAAAGGATATCTTACTATTCTGACAGCAAGGCTGCCCTTGATTACTTATAATAAGGAAATCACATTCATTCCAACTGAATCATTTCTAGGGTTACTTCCACTTTTGAGTTCGGAGGCTCAAAAATATTTGCTCTCAACTTGTAACTGAAGTAGGTCCTGTGCCATAAAAATAGACATCGAAATATTAAACTGTACAGAATAACACACTGGATGACATCAGGGTTTGGAAACAGCGTTAAGCAACCTTCAACTATGAAAGAAAGGCAAGAGCAGTGTGTTGGCCTGAAATCGAAAAGTACCATACAAATAATGACTAAGACAAAGTAGGCTAACATATATATTCAGATTGACTGCTTTACGGAAAGGTTTGTCTGCTTACCACAATCTGCAAGAACGAAATGTTTTAGAGGAAAACTTTTCATACTGCACCACCAAGCACGCTGGTGTAAGCTGACAGGTCGCATGAAGCAGTTTAATGTTCCTAGCTGAGAGTCACTGGGAGATGGGGGGTTGGCTCAAAGTGAGAGGCGAGCTCTGTGCAACATACCAGCCATTCCATTTCATATGTATTCAAGACCTCGCAGTAACACTATCTACTTACCCCTTTTAATAATGAGAACATAACATTCTTTCAAGTAAAATATTCGGAATCCTAAGTCATCATTTAATACAGTCCATGTAATGATGATTATAGGTTTGTGTGTTTTAATTTCGGCTGCCTATTTGTATATTTAATAATTCTCCCAGAATAGAAGGACCATGGATAGTCAATTTCCCAACATGTTAAAAGAAGGACTTTTGAACAAACAACGAAAACGTATAAAGTTTCGTTTTATCCTAAACTTTAAAAGGCTAGAAATCATTCTATCAACCCAAGTAGCAACTATACCACCGCAGTAAAAGCTTTTACTAAAAAGCATGTTATTTCTCATTCGAGTTATGCATAATGGCGTTTTAAAAAACACACGAGGCAGACAGCAATTTAACAAAACTAAAGTGAACATGTACCATGAATTGTTTAAAACAACGCCGTAAAATGTAAGCTTGCTCTTGAAACCTCAAATCCATAATGATCTGTGTCAGTTGCATGTGTATGCAGTGCGCTGCCGACCTTAAAGCAAACAGTTATCCCGCAGCAGGTCACGAGAGCTTTGCTTGGCATTTGGCCTGTCACAGAAAAAGAAGGATTAGGCGGCTGTTCTATATATAGATCAGACGCTCAAACACGTGAACTCGTCGAGGAACAAAATGACATGCGTTAAACACATACTGCACCATGTACTTGAACTTGCCACCAAGAAAGGGATCATCATTTAAAGAATAAATACGTGTAATGTGAAGAGGTATGCACATTTGAGTAATTTATCTCAAGAGAAGTTAATTTGCAACCGGTCTGGCTGGTGGCGTGAGTGTCAAATTATTCAAAGGACTACTTGCAAGACGTTAAAGTAGTACTTACAAGCAGATTGTCCTGTAAATAGGATTTCAGCTCAAAAAAATCTAACAGCAGGGCACTTAGCTGTTACTAGCAACACATCTGAAATGTAATGCTTGGCTGGATCACACCACCCAATTAGACACAAACAATGGCAGCTATCTTGTCATAAATGTCCTTTTAAAGTAAGGTTCCCTTTTACTATATACACAAATAATGCTAGGTACAGACTGGATGACATGTGGTCTAAAAACATTTAATTTACAGATTAAAGGATAAAACTGCAAAATCCAACGCTACAAGAAATACTTCACCTTCGTTTTATTGTTCACTCAAGTCATCATTATACATTTAAGAGTTGTAAAAAAGACACAGACAGGTCACCTAGTTACATGCACCATAACTCAGGATTCACCAGCCGTTTCCATATCAACTGGTTTGAAAACTTCCTTAGATACATTGTCAAGGTACTCAAATGGATATGTGCATTGGTGAACCAAAGAACACAATCACTTGAAAGTTTGAAAAAGCTCATCTGCTTTCAATCTCATGAGATGGCGCAGTGAAAACAAAGAAATTACAAAATGGGGGCAAAGGTAGTTACGTGTTGTGGGTGAGCTCTCGGTTTAGTGTAGCCGTAAGCATCTTTATCTACACCGTGGCAAATGGAACAGCTTGTGAACTGAACAGATTTAGGCCCTGGGATACATTATTAGAGCACCTGCATCATTAAGGAGAATTGTGGATTGTGGAATGCGGCCCATGAAGGAAGTAAATGCTTGGAGATGGCTGCTTTGTAGAGTCAGAGGACTGTACAGCACAGGAAGTGCTGGGGAATGCAGCTAAAAGTGAGCAGTCCAGATAGCTGCGAGAAGAATCCTTATCCCCGTAGCTCTAACAGAAGAGCAGAACAATTCAGAGGCAGCCATCTTTGCCAATAAAAAAGCCTAACCTACCAGTACAGAGTGAATGTTCATTTTCAAGTAGGCGGAGACACACACATAATTGGCCATCATTTTAAACAATTTTGTAAAGGAGTGGAGAGGAAGTTCATTTTAGGAAAAAGGGAGCACATGAAGTTCCTTACAGCCAAATGCAAGATATCTGCCACATAATAAGACAAAACTGTCCTGATTTCATAATTGAAAGACTGAATTAACCTCTACCATACAGTAAAGATTGAACATGAAAACAATGAAGAACTCAGGCAATGCCGCTTGCTAACCACTTCAAACTGTTTAAGATTTTCCCTTTCTAATTGCAAATCCTGAAGAAGCATCACAGCGGCACTTGATAGACATATTACCCCCTTCTTGCTCACAGAGATGATATCATCTAATCTATGGGATAAAAAACCTGGAAATATAAAGCAAATAGTAAAAAAAAAAAAAAAAAACAAGCATTTGCAATGCAAGAGGTCTCGCATTTGCGAGAGTTTGAGCTATTGGCATTGTAAATGACAATGGCTTTTATTATGTTTTGGTCTTCAAAAGAGATAAATAAAAGGCATTATTATTTACAATGCCAATAGCTTAAACTATAGCAAATGCAATACCTATTGCATTGCAAATGCGTGTTCCTTTTGATAGCTATCTTTCTCAGGGTGTCCTCAAATTGAGTATGTTACATTGACGTATTTCTATAGGTTGATTAAAAACATAAGCAGAAACGTCCAGCAGCATGTCATCTTCTAACTTACTTGGGTCCAAACCAACTTGGGAACAATACACATCCGAGCTCTGCGCTCCTCCACCCTCCTCAGAAAGGGAAACCCAGTTCACTTTAAAGCCTAGGGGTTGGCCCACACACCAGTATCTTGGGCACCGGAGGGTAACTGGCTGTAGCGCTGGAAGGTGACCGGCCTGAGCACTGAAGGGTGATTTGCTGGCCCAGTTCAGTGTAACTGACCAGAGCATTAGATGGCGATCAGCTTTATCACTGGACAGCGGCTGACCAGCTGAACCACTGGAGGGTGAATGGCTGGATCACTGGAGGGTGGCCGGCTGGAGCAAAGGGTGATGAATGTTTGAAGCACTGGAATGGACACAGATTGGAGCGCTGCAGGGTGGGTGGGTGGCTGGAGCAGAGAGGGGTGGCCTAGATTGTCTTGCTGGAAGGCGTCCTGCCGGAGCAGTAGAAGGTGACCAGCTACGGCACTGCATTGTGACTTGCTGGTGCATAAGGGAGTGAGTAGCTGGCTCGAGAGAGGTCCTGCAAGGGAGCAATGAATGTGAGCAATGGGGCGGATGAAAGACAATCCACTCTGGAATCAGACAGATCTAGGTAAAATGGAACTCTCGGCCAGTAAAGGAAAGAGAAAGTCTGACTAGGGCTTCTCATTCTGAATATATTCCCTTTTCGGTAACTAGGCCACAGAAAGATCAGATGTTTTCACATGCAGGGTTGAGCCAAACATCATTATCACTTCTAGTGCAAAACTCAATGTATAGAAAATATTGTCCCACAAAGGGGTATTTTCTGAAAAACAGCACCCACAGGGCATCACACAGAAAGACTGGAAGCTTTGCAATTACTAGGCAAATATTTCACTTGTCCGGGCGGAATGACAGAAAATATACAAATGTCCAAAGAAATTACCTTCGAGTAGTTTCAGAAACCAATTTTCTTGGCGGATTCATTTATTGAAAGCGTGCCAAGTCTTAAAACCGCTAAGTAGATTCGTAGTCGGTGAGCACAGAGATGCATCATGCATTATAGCCGACATCAAACTCTCCTTAAGACACATACAGAGCGCCAGCATCTCCTGGGTCACTTACTCTTCTGCATACAGACAGCCTTTTTCATGTAATAAATAAGTGATTTGAAAAGGACTGTCCTTCTACTATTTTGTTTGATGGAGCAAATGTGAGCAATGCATGTAGAATAATATATTTTATTTAAGAAGGTGTATGGTTATTGTTGGGTGAGATGAGTAGAGGGACCATGAGATTATCGTTTACGGTGTGAAAGCTATGTGCTTCATTTATCCATTGGTGTGCACCTTATTTTTTAGCTTGTAGTAGCCGGGAAGGGGTAGAGACGGTAATAGTCTTAAGATAGAGCAGAATGGTGCAACATTTCTCCTATTGCAAGTATTAAAACAATCTGTTTTAAAGAAATATAAATTATCATTTTTGCGGTCTATATTGTTGTAGAGTTTCTAGTGAACATGTTGGCTTTGAATGTCGCCATCATTCCCTTTGATCATAAAAATGTTACTTTTTTTTTTAGAGAATATATATTTTTGTAACAGATAACGTTTTATTGGAAACTTCGAGCTTAAAATATTTGAAACGTAATGGAAAACGAACATAAAGATTTGAGTCATAGAGGCTAATATAAGCAGGTTTGAAGGCACTTCTGGTGGGATTCACTTGCGTCACCTTCTTGAAGCCTTAACCATGTTTGTGTGTGGAATCAGAAAATAGGACTTGGAACTTTTAAAGTTGACTCCAGATACCAGTACCAGTAGTAGCTGTAATCCCAGCCCAGGCTTATCTGCTGGGGTGACACTGACTCGACGAGCGATTGCTTTGATCTGTAGAGCTCTTAGGGACATCCCCATTCAATCCATCGTCACTAAGGGCTTATTCGTGTTCATGTAATACACCGGTTGAGGGTGCCTGGAGATACCCGCTTTGCTGAAGTAATTTGCCTCACACGCAGGATTACAGGATACCTTCCTCACCTTTGGCCTGAGGCTCAGCTACTAAGGTTGAGGTCCTGGCGTCCAGGATTTCCTCCTTTCAGAGCTCAGTCAGTCTCATTGGTTCAATCAGATGATCATATAGAGCTTGTATCCACGTCTTTTGGGAATATTGTGGGCAGCGGAACCCCTGCCTTCGGACATGCTTAAACATGGAGTGGAGCATCCAATTGTCAATGAGGGACCCTGGACACGAGGCGTCTTCTGGATAACAGTACTGGAGGCAAAGCAGTTGACATGCGAGCATAAAAAAAAAAACAATATTTTCTACAGAAGCCTGTGCTTGTTTTTTGCTGCTTGGACTCCGCCACAGTGGATGCCAACTGATCTGCACATCCAGCGACACAAAAAGAAAGCGAGGAAGAGTGAACCAGAGATAATCACTCTTTGATATGAACGATCTGTAAAGCGGGAGTGCATCAGTGCCACACATGCACATAATCAGTACATGGAGAACATCTACCAAAGACCACAGCCTGCAGTAAAGAGGAGAATTAATGCGTGTGTTCAGAGTGACTGATGTCCTTTCACACACTCTTACATCAAGCGTGCGGTGGGAGCGTGTGAGCGCGCAGTGGGAGCATGTGAGGCAGAGAGGAGACAACATGTGCGCGCATACATCGCCTGTTAGTGCGCGCACATGGTTTGTCTCCCTTCGCTCACCAAAGCCACAACAATAGAGTTTTGCCAAGCGAAGCAGCACATGCACTGCGTTCGCTAGGCGAGACCTAAAAAGGGGAGGGACGAGAGCAAGGAGGAATGCAGAAATCAGGATAAAGTATTCGATGGAATGCATGATGACAATTGGCACTTGTGACAAAAAAGGAGATCCAGGAACCCACAGCTTAAAAAAACACTAGTGTAGCCCTAAAGATCAAGTCCAGAGAATAGGATCTATAGTGTCTACCCAGAGGATTATGGGTTCAACCCACAGAAACAACAACTTCGCAGTCCTCCAATGTGTCTACAGTGTTGAGCACATTTTGCATTAATATTTGTACAGCATGAGAAGATGCTTGCATCACTGAAGATTGTGGTTGTTCTACAGCATTTGTTGCAAACCACAAAAGATGAAGCCTCCTATCAATTTATATAATCTGGCGAGTCTACAGAGGAGCAACACTGTTGCCTGATAGCCTTCCAATGATTTCTGATAGGGACCCTTTTCTAGCCAGTCACTGAATACGTAGGCTTCAAAAGATGTTTTGAAACAGAAGCTTTCAACGTTAAACATCTCTTTTCAATGTGGACAGCGTTCTCAACATAATCTCAGAGCTCGAAAGTATGCGGCTGGTATACTGCACTTCAACATCCAGGTTTTTGTCTCGGAACAGGAATGATTGACTTTGCAGGCAGAACACACAGCATGTGGATCTTTTTCAGCCTCATTTCGTGATAACAGGGGCACATAGAACATAGTGAGGGCATCCTTTAGAAATATGAGGGGGAACAAGAATAGAAAATAAAACACTTCCAGTTCCAAAAAGTTGGAAATGCACCAGGAGGTTGAGCAAAATCAGTATTTATGTACCTTGAAAAGATTTTCCTACCAAAAGGATAACAAAAGAAAAAAAACAGAACTCACAGCTAAAAGATTCTGATTGCAGGGCATATTGAATAGAGAGAGAAGATACTGGCTTTATTGTGAGCTTCTATATGCTTGGCTCTAGCACCATTGTTTTCTTGCCTCTTTTTCCTTTAACTAAAAATTGTTACTCAATCAAAACAGACCACAGAAGGTTTGCAAGAATCATTAAAACATTAGCCATGAACAGTGAGGATAATGTTAGAGGGAAAATACCCGACAAGGGACTGCCTTCTTAAAATAGAACTTATAGGTAACATTTGACAGTACCAGAAGAATCCGTAAATTTAAAGAAAGATTACATTTGACCAGGAAACACATGTACTTCCACATACAAACTCACTTCATCAGACGCAGACCGAAGACACTGGACTGCTGCCTGTTTCTTCATCTCCTCCAAAGTTAGATCTGAAGGTTTTTTCTTACTCTTTGTCCACTTCTTGCACGCTCCCTTTTCAAAGCCCAGGAAGATGTCATTCTCCTGAAATGGAATTTTCATTATACAATTTTTATTACCACAAAGCTATAGGAAGTAAAACTACAGAAGACTAAACATTTCTAATTTAGTACATGCACTAAATTCGTACAATTTTTCTCAACTTTAATAATTAACAGCATAAGATCAGTGATAACGCAGTTTGAAACACAAATGCACTCCAAGTATGGACTATTCATAAGGCACATAGAAATTGCGCGAAAAGTACAACAAAGAAAAACAAAAGGAATCCTGTTCGGGTATGCTGGAGAAGTTAAAGGGAAAAAGTATATCTGGCTTGCTCAACCTCTACCTCTCTACTCCCGTGCACATTCTCAGTGTTCGCTATCTAGTAGCACTAGGCAATGGTTACCTCTCCTCTCCTAAGCCCACTTAGATCTGGCCATCAAGACTCCCCTTTCCTGCAGCCAGATGAAACGAGCATTCTACAAGCCTACCCACACTTAACGGCACAGGGAGATTACGTGATTAGCCCAGAATCATACAATGTTGGGTCTAACACTGAGGCCCGGATTAAAACCTGGGTCCCCAGGTACCAAAGGTGGCAGAGTGAGAAACTAGGCCACACATTAAGCGCTGCGAGGCCTCAGGGCAGTTATGCGCTATACAAATGCAATTTTTCATTTCATCTCCTCCTTCCCATGAAAACATCCTTTTATGGATCAGGTAAAATGTAGGGAGCTGGCTCTTTATGGGATATAGCAATAATCTGATAGACTGTGTAAAGAGTCCTGGGGTTCCCTTACTAGTGGATAGGGGCTTGATATGCAATTCTAAAGTGCTCTATTAGGCCGTAGTGTGGTAGAGCAGCCTTAAGCTTCACACAGAGGAGTGCCAGACATTTGCAAATACACGCAATGATTAATAAATTACAACAAAACTCAAGAAGGTGATTTACACCAATTTGTAAAAATAGCAAGTATCTTTATGTACGTTTAGGCCCCAGAGAAAAATAGTTCAGGTAAGTATGTTTTCAAATATAAATTCTTTTCACTTTAAAAAGTGAATACTTTGTCCAATTTATGAGTTCTGCAATGTTATCATATGGAAGGAAAAACAAGTTCCGCAAACAGGTACGGTACTTCGGCTAACAAGGTCAATCTCCAGGAGTTAAAGTGAGTGGTGGGCAAGGTTCAAGGCAGCACAAGCAGTACAGGGACACAAGGGCAGCCGATTGCAGGGTGCAAAACTTCATCGGGCGCCCAATAGGTTTCAATGGAGATTGGTCACTGTGGAAAGTGACTGCAGGCTCTGGCTAGGAAGACAGTTGGGCTGAACCAGCAAGTGGGCTGAAGGCATGCAATGCTTGGGGACAGAGGGACGCATTTGGTCCACTTCTCCATGGCTCAGGGGCGACAAGTGCAGAGGTGTCTTTCGGCGTCGGGTTTTCTTACCAGGAGCTGTTGCGGTAGAGGAGACCTGCGTGCAGAGGTTGCAGACGACATCGGGGAGTACAGGAGGGGTGAACCCAAGATCGACTCCGGCTCTGGAGGGCTGGGGAACCTTGTAGGCACCATTGGCCCACTTCAGCTCGGGCCAGTGGTGTTCATAGGAGGCCTTGGACTTCATTGAAGGCAGGCAGTCCTGCAGGAGTTTTGGAGGCATACAGCTGAAGGACAAGACGTCTCTGGCGCAGAGTAGACCGAGAACAGCAAACAGGTCAGAGAAGCTGGGGTCAAGTCATGTGCTCTCTTCAGTCTTTTTTTTTTTTTTTTTTTTCCAAGACCTTTATTGCACACAAAAATCAAGACACAGTTGAATGCCTACAACCTCTGGGGCCGGCCTCAAACATTTCAGTGAGAAAGAGGGAATGTGGAAGTTTACACAGCCATTTAGCCGGCATCCCTGAGGCCCGGCGGCAACCATTCCTATCGTGTATCCTTACTGTGGCAATCATGTCGGAAGGCATAAAGGTCCGCTTTTAACCGTTGAACCAAACAGTACCAAACAACAAGAGCACAGCCGTCAATTAAAACCACAAAGCGTTCCCATAGGGTAAGTAGACTTATATCCATCATCGAATCATCATAACAATAGTGACGCAGTCCAGGACTCCTCCCGGCTCCTCCCTCTCCTACAATATGCAGAGGACCATCAAAGCTGCAGATCTCATCAGCACACATTCCCTCAGCAACATTCTAAACCTCAATCCGACAATCCCTCATCCAAATCCTCTCTCGGTGGTTCACAGATGTCTCCTCTGTATACGTTCCACGCTCCCCAGATCAGACCCCATTTCTTGGGGCAACCCCTCCGGACAAACACCGCCTTCTCTGCCACCATTGCGCCATCCATATCATTGCACCAGTCTCTCAGTTTGGGCACTACAGGTGACCCCCACAGTTTAGCCACATTGCGCTTCGCAACCATCAGGCCCAACACCACCCAATCCTGCTGTCGGTGGGTCAAGTCCGTAGCCTCCCATACGTTCAGCAAGCAGCAGCGCGGGTCTAACCGCATGGAAACATTCACAGTCTGTGAGATAGTGCGTAGCACCGCTGTCCAATACCCTGCCAGCCTCCCGCAATCCCAAATGGTGTGGTAGAACGTCCCCCTTTCTCCGCACCCGCGGAGGCAATACTCCTGATCAGCCTTTCCTATCTTGAACAGAACCGTCCTGGTATAGTATGTACGGTGGCGGACTTTCAGTTGCACCAGCTTAAGTCTGGAGGGACTCTTCAGTCTTTTTAGGTCGAGGACCGTAGGCTGCGCTTGAGCAGTCTCGGTCCGAGATTGAATGTTTCTTTGTATGGGGGCTTGAACCCACCCCTCTTCTCCATTGGCTGGCTTCCTAAACGGAGGCCAGCCATTGGAGGAGAGGGGCATCACTCCGTTCAAGCCACGTCTTTCTCAGATTCAGGGGCGTGTTTTCTTTCTCTCCTCTTCCCATTGGCTGGAATTTTACATTCCAGCCAATGGGAAGAGGAGAGAACGAAAACCACCCCCCCCCCCCCCGAATCCCAAAATGACCGTGCGTTTCTCCGAGGCATTTCTGCCTCGCCCCGGAGAAACGTGGTCGTGTGTAGCGCTCCTCTCTTGCCGTCTCTTTCCAGCTCTCCTGTACCTCCTTTCCCTGTCCTTCTCACCCTGCCCGCTCCCTTTTCCTTACTATTACCCTCCTTCTGCCCGCCTTTACTGCCCCCTTCAGCCGCCTTGTTTGTCTCTTTTCTATGTTACTTGCGGCACCTACTCTACATACAGGAAAAGCTGCAACGTCTGACCGATAATCCGGTCACCGTTAACACTCATTGATTAGGATCTCGGCTCTCGACGTCATTTCTGGTAGGTGAGGCCGCGTTTCCGGGCGCAATTTCGGGCTGCGCTCGGGGGCGGTCGCGCCATGTCCGGGCACTTCGATGCAGAGGACTGTGATGCTTGGTACTGGGGGCGACAGACCCGGGTCGAGGCAGTGGCCCTTTTGCAAGGCCAGCGCCATGGGACGTTCCTGGTCTGCGACTCGGCCACAATCCCCGGGGACTACGTGCTCTCTGTGTCAGAACACTCGCGAGTGTCCCACTACATCATCAACAGGGGGAGTAAGTGCTGCTGGGAATGAAGGGAACGGTTCGTGGAGTCTCTGGGTGCCTATCGGAAGCAGCTGCATGAGCTCTATCAATTCTAATGCAACTTTATATGCATTTACATAAGGAGGGAGCTCTGGTGGTTGGAACTAGAATGGAAAGTTTGATTGGGAGGGGAAAGCTAGTCTAGGCGCTTGAGTGTATGGGTGAGTTCAACTTATGGATGTTCATATCTGGGGCACACTGAGGTCTCTGCAGTTTTAAGGTAGTGCAAACTCCCCAAAGTGCAAGGGAAACGAGCGTATTCAGCCTACATGCTTATTCGGTTATCTTTATAATAATTTCGTGTGATAGGGGTGTACACAGGTGTAAAATATTGACAGCGCCGAAGGAAGTGAATTGTGTTTGTGAGAGAGTAAAACGAAGGGGCGCGATGAGAGGCAAACAAGTGAATGTAGGAGTACTCTAAAATGAGTGGTGAAGGAGGATATTTTGTATGAGAGTACAGATATGAGATACCAAAACAATGAGCGAAAAGTGTCTTACAGTGAGAGCGTTCTGGTCTATTACCGCCTGATATTCTTTCATACAGCAGAAGGGTTTATTCTAGCCTGCTCCCTAGGGCTATAGTGTATGTTGAAGGCCCTGATCTGCGGTACGGGCTTGTAACGGTTATAACAACAGGCATAACCTTCGGAAGCTGGCTATAATAAAACCTACTAGAGCGTTCTCTCCCCACTAAGGGTAGAATGTTTTAAAATAAAAAGCGAGAAACATGCAAACATTGGAATGTTGGAGCAGATACTTATACCAGCCAGTATAAGTCCAGAGCTACTCCATTATCTTCTTTTGAGCTCTCTACGTCCAACGTTATTATGGTCCTTATTGAAATAGCGAGGAAATTACAATGTCGAGATGTGAACTATAAATTTATCATAGCTAGTGGTCACAGTTTCTTAAACATCTATTGGACGAGGTACTGCGTGACAGTTTTGCTTGGAATTGTGCCCCTGCTGCATTCGGTTTGCCTGATACAAATGGCTTAATCTGCCAGCATAGTGTGTAGACCACAAAACACGCATCTGGTAGGATAGAACTGCCGATTCTTCTCTTTTATGGTGTTTCGTTGTGCTTGCTCCCCTGCCCCCTCAATGCTTGTGCTTGCTCCCCTGCCCCCTCGTTGCTTGTGCTTGCTGTCCTGCCCCCTCGTCACTTGTGCTTGCTCCCCTGCCCCCTCGTCGCTTGTGCTTGCTCCCCTGCCCCCTCGTCGCTTGTGCTTGCTCCCCTGCCCCCCCTCGTCGCTTGTGCTTGCTGTCCTGCCCCCCCACCTCGTCGGTTGTGCTTGCTGTCCTGCCCACCCCTCGTTGCTTGTGCTTGCTGTCCTGTCCCCTCGTTGCTTGTGCTTGCTGTTCTGTACCGTCGTTGCTTGTGCTTGCTGTCCTGCCCCCTCGTTTGTTGCGCTTGCTCTCCTGCCCTGCAATTGGCATTGTAAATGATAATGCCATTTATTTATGTTTTAAAAACAAAAACATAAATAAAAATAATGTCATGAGCAATGCCAATAGCTAACTTTAAGAATGCAGAGACCATTGCATTGTAAATGCTTGTTTGCTTTTGCGACTCTTCCTGTCCTTTTTAGGTCTCGTCTGGCGGTAGGAAATTTTGTGAGGTTTGATCTGCCAATTTTACTAGAAGGAATTGCAAGTGATGCAACGTTTATACCAGTACTCATCATTGCAATTAATACGTGCAAACACAAGTTTGTGCATGAATCAGAATTTACCGTCTCACTAGTACCCGGTACCTTAGTACGTATAAACAGCGATATATAACAAATTGGTATGCAGATTCCATAAGTGAAGTCTGAAGTATGAAAGCAGTGCAGTATATGACAGAAATTTCGGATGTCATTTTCCAGTGCGGTTTATTACTGCATTATCACAATTTCATTTGATACTACACTATACAATATCGCATTTCCCCTCTGTGTAACAGTTTCAGGAAGCAGAGCCACACATGGATCAGTAGAAGAGGTGAAACGAAGACATGCGCATTGGAAAAAGCACTGGCATAGCTAATAGGTCTTGCTTTTGGGACCTTATTAGTATTAAGTTATGCAGCACAATATCCCTGGTGCACCAACATTACTGTTGCATGGTTAAGCACTTATAAGGTCCCAAAGGCAAGACCTATTGGCTATGCCAATGCTTGTTCTTTTAGGTCATCAGGATCTGCTTCTCTGTTGTCAGGGGCTCCCCTAAATACAGAATTTAAGGGTGTTAGGAGAGTGAAGGGTAGTAGTCAATGGGCTAATGACCCTAGGGGTCACCACGCCCCCTATAGGACTACTTCCAATGGGAAGTGGGCATAACCCCGTCCCAGAATTCGTAGGTGTGCCATCACTAAGATGGACCTTTGAAAAATCGTGTTCACCTCTTAGTAGCCCACCTTAGGGGTAGTACTAGTCTGGAGGGGACATGCCTGCCTGACGAGTTAATTTTCCCGCCTGTCAATGTGCCAAGGGTTCATCAGACAGGTGTGGGAGGGGGTGGGAAGGACGGGACACTTCCTCTCCTGTGACGGGAACCAGATTCGCATTCCAAAGGCAGCAGCTTTTTTGAAGCTTGCGAGCTCAGGGAGGCTAATCAGCGGATCATCCTGTGGGAGGGGGTGTTACGCCCTCTTCCTGGACAGGCCTTTGTTCTGGGCCTCCTGAGATCAAAGGCTCTCACCCTAGGAGGTTAGAACATTGTCTCAGGTGGCAGGCTGGCAGCACCCAGTCAGCAAGCACACCAGCTGCTGGTAGGTTCTCAGGGGGTACCTCTAAGGTTTCATCTGGGTTCACGTATTGATAAATCCAACACTGGCAACAGCGTGGGTTTACCAATATGAGATGTTTGATACCAATCATCCCCATTTTCAGTGAAGCCATCATGTGGGCTGGGAACTCGTTTTCACCAGTGTCCAAAAAAGGTTTTAAAATTGTTACTTGTACTTACAGTAATCTGACTGGCCAGCACAGGGGACTTATCTGCTCATGCAGGTATTCCCGCACATGTCATAAGCACCCTGCCTTAGGGCTGTCCGGCCTGCAGTAGGAGTGACTTACAAATATTACATGCAGTGTTAGTGACATGGCACACAGGGTCATGTCATGTTTTCACTTTTGTCTGCACCAAGACATGCAGCCTGAAATGGCAGTCTTTCACCTGCTTGTAGGGTGATCCCTTAGGGTGGTAATACTCATGCTACAGCCCTTAGGGACCCTCTTTAGTAGCTCAGGCACTAGGTACCATTTACTAGATACTTACAGAGGGTTCTAAAGATTTTGCCAATTGGGGGGAAAATGTGTATGTTTTGGAAAAGAGCTCTGGCACTGGGGACTTGGTTAGCAGTAATGCAGTGCACTTTCAGTCGAAATCAAATCATGTACCAGGCAAAAAGTGGGGTAACCATGTCAAAAAGGGATAAGTCCCACATAAATGCAGTGAACCAATTGGACAGCATGACCAAGAGGTGAAAAGGGAAGGGCATACACAACCGCGGTAGCAAGGGGATTGCAAAAATAAATGGAAGTTAAGCAAAAAGGGTAGTAAGTGTAAGACAAGCAATGGCATAGCCAATACAGGGCTCGAAAAATGTACTCGCCCACTCGCATTTTCGAGTTGATTTCCTCCAGGGCGAGCCAGTATTCAGGTCTACTTGACCGGCTTGGCGAGTGAGCTCTGCTGCTGTTCTAATCCGAGTTGAGTGCAGTGCCAGTACGAGGCTCTGGGGGGCAGCAGGGGGAAATATTTGAGAATGTGACTAAAACTGTGTGAAAGCAAAGGTGTTCATTGGCTGATTGCAACACGGCTCGAAATACTGAGGCTTAGTTGCATTCAACCAATCAGATGGCAGCTAAGTTGTGCTCTCCTTCATTGATCTAAAAATATAGGCATGTTTAAAGGCTTCTCATTGGCTGATTGACAAGCCACGGCGGGGTATACAGTTTGAGAAACTCGTAAACTGCCTTTGCCAGCCCCTGTCTGGGTGTTTTCTATCGCAGAAAAATATTTATGTTGGCAGCGAACTGGCTGGGCACAGTAGAAATGAGAATACTAGCGTGGTGTACAGCAGCCTGGTAAATAACATCTAATATCTCAGGGAAGCTGGTGGCATGCTTGACTTCTAGCCCACCCCGAAAGATTTCCTGCCTCACATCACCAAAACAACGTGCGCAGCTACTGTCGTCCTCGGGACACTGTTCAGCAGCAGGTACGTGCAATCTGTTTTACATAGTATTAAGGAACAAAAAATGTCCTCCAGTCACCCTTGACGCACCTGGGCTGCGTGTGTTGGGGGCAAGGTGTGCTGCCAGAGAGGGAGGGTGTCAAGAGACAAGTGGACAGGACTGCCGATGAGTACGGTATATATTTTACCCACTAACTTGCAAGAGGCAGTTTTCAGCGTCGACTCTCTTTACTTCAGCAAATCTCCTAGGGCATGTCATGGGTATTTTCATCGCAGTGCATGTACAATTGTGTCTGCAGTGGGGCGTAGCTACTACTAGAGCAGCAGTTGGGGACCCAGAACTCTGAGGGGCCGATTGAACCTCCCAATGCTGTGTTTTGCGCCACCCTCAACACCTGTCTGAGGATGCTTTTTCCTTGCTTGAACCAGGGTCACGGCATCCTTGCTAGGTACTGCTTGCATACATTTCTTAATTATGTAATGCCATAAAATACATTCCGGAAATCAGTATTGTTTAAAAAAAACATTAGTTACATATGTCATATACATGCAGTAGTTATGACCAAGTAACACTGCCTGTGTATGGTAATTTATCACACTAATTTTGAGTCTGTCTAGTTCATCTTGTGAGGCGTGGACCCGCAGTTTCTGTTTATTCTTAATTTATTTGTTTGAAGATGCAAATTTGATTTGACGATAAATGTTAAAGGGCAAATAGGGCATATGCTGATGAAGAAACACAGGGCTTTCTGCTGAACATTTCTGTAATCACGATGTCATCATTGGCGCTCCTTTCCCTGCTTTGCATCAGCATGCTGCACTCTTCTGTTTATTTTACATTCTCTTTTATAATTCTCGCCAGTTCCTCAAGACTAGCTCTGGCCTGTTCATCAAAATACCCAGGATACCGTCCCGGGTGAGCTCCATCTTCACAGAGCCATTGGCAAACGGACCCACACTAAGATGATGTGGGAGTGGGAGTTGACCTCCAAGAACATTTCTGAAAACAAATTGAGACTGAACATTGCATTTTACAGGATTTTCCTAAATATTCTGGCTGAGAAATATAGCTTTTACAAACAGTACTTAAGGGGAGTTAATTCAATAATTTAAAGTCTGGGCCCACTAACTACGAGCTACATTTTTTCACAGCAGTAATTTTTACATGTGTTTATATTAAAGGTTTATGCGCAATATAAAATGCTCCAGGCACAGTGGGCAAACATTTTTGCCGCAAGAAACACTACACCCTTCTTATAGAATAAACTCCATTTTAAAAGTGGTCATTAAAATTCCTATTGTTGGAGAAGAAACACCTGTAGATACTGTCCTGCAACAGACTGCCAAATACTGTTCCTGTGTCAGATAAAAACACAACTATTAGCAAGAAAATGCAAGAACACCAGAACTGGCACTATTATATGTTAGGGTGATGAATCATATGCCAGGATAGCTTCTATAGCTGGATGATGTTCCTAACTTCTAATGTGAATAAAATGGCATGAGGGTGGTGTTCAGGCCTTCAGGGTTGCTGCTGCTAGTAGTATGCTACTATCCCTCTCAAGCCAAATAATTAACTAACATGTCCACCATGTCCAGTAACATATTATCCTACAGACTCCTTGGCATGGCATGCCTAGGGCATTGGTGTTCTTTGACTGCGCACCAGGGTTTTAGTCACGCCATGGTGTTGAGACACACTAGTCTCATATGAACTTCAATAGCCACAGATGATGCTACTTCATTGACAATGCTGCAACATATCTACTCGTATTACTCATTGGCTACTTGATTGGCCAAAGTATATGCAACTCCTGCTCGGTTATTTACTTTGTTTTCTTAATAATGCTATAATATGTATAGATAAAACCAGTTTGTGGGTCGAGTGTATTGCTGTTAGGTCGAGTAGATAATTTTACTCACTAGACCTGCAGGTCTAGTAATATTTTTAAGATTTTTCGAGCCCTGCAATAGGTAGGAAAGTGAATTTCTTAGCAGTTTACAATGGTAAGCATGAGGACTGTGTTGTTAGATTAACATAGAAGAATAGCTTTCTTGATTGAGTGTGAACTGAACCACAGAGCACAGCTAGCAACAAAACAAGCATTGCCATAGCCAATAGGTCTTGCTTTTGGGACCTTATAAGTATTTAGTTATGCAGCACAATATCCTTGTTGCAACAACATCAACTGTTGCATGGCTAAACACTTATAAGGTCCCAAAGGCGAGATCTATTGGATATGCTAATGCTAGTTTTGTTGCTAGCTGTAGATTCAGGCAGGGGGAAGCCCAGCACCTCCTTAATATGACTAAAAACTTCTTTCCAGAGCAGGGTCGGGAGCGGACAGGCCCACCAAATGTGAATGAAGTCACCAGATGCAATCAAACACCTCCAGCACAAGGGGGTTGTCAGGGAACATTTTGTGTAGCCGGGCAGGCGTGAAGTACCTTTGCGTCATCAGCTACGATCCTCCTGGGCCTTAAACCTGACAACTTAAAAGCGCTCACCCGCAGCGACTGGACTATAGCACTACACATGCTTGTGGCAGCTAAGCAACTCATAGCGCTATATTGGAAAAAGAGACACCCCCGATTGCTGCTTGGTTTGAGCGCCTGTGGCATGTAATAGCTATGGAACTTTTCACAGCACAATTGCAATCACGTGATACTCGCTTCAACCCTGTCTGGCTCCCCTTAGTCCAATATCTCTGTAAAATAAAACAAGCGCGATATTTACCCTCCAAGCTTAGAGCGCTGCGACTCTTTGAGGATGCCATACTCCCGTCAGACCCCGATAGACTTATTACGCAATTAGACCGAGCATGCATCGTAGATTAAAGCACCATTTCTTACAGAAAATGTATTTGGCAAAAACACAATCACTTGCACAATGCAACAATTCTCCACCAGTAGTGTAGAAGCACCACTGCTGCTAAACTGTAATGAATAATGAATGCAAACAGCCCCGAGTTTGATGCGATACATGTGAAAAGAAAAGAAAAAATGAAGACAGGTTGCAGGCAGACCTCTTACTTTTTGAGATACTACACTTGACCTTAGCCAAAAGCCGAGCAGCAATACAGACTTTATGCTTTTTCATAGCTGGATACCGGACTATTTCATAGTAGGCATCTGAATGGTGTCTTCAACCTCCATTCAATTGGATAACCGATGCAGTTAATTGCTTAGTCTTAGGTAATGAACCATTATGGAGTAAATGGTTAGGAATATTATTCACACTGTCTCGTTGACTGGAAAATTGTGGGGACCTATTTTCTTGTTTTTAGAGCCCTTTTCTGACCCAGGAGTAAACCTCAACAACATGGGGGAGAGGATGTGGGCTAAAGCAGTTGACCTCCATCCTGATGAAACTGATTTGAGTCTCAGCAGGGACGCTCTGTGATCTTGGGCAAATCACTTTACTTCCCTGTGCCTACCAAAATGAATGTGTCCGTCTAACGTAACTGGTGCTCATGTAAAGCGTTCTAATACCATTGGGTCGAGTTTGCGCTATATAAGAAACAAAACAAAAAAAATACATCAGACATATAATGAAAAGTGTAACTGAAAAATATTGCTCCTCATGAAACAGTTATAAGTTTAGTGCTAAAGAAAGGTTAATGGCTCACTTCCTTCCTTTAGAAGAATGGTGTGGGTCTCTGTAATGAGTAATTGTTCAGAAATTGAATAAACTCATGGCAGTATGCTCAAACAAGGGGTGCTTCAACTGCATGTTTAGACACACTGTGAAGCAACAGGAGAAAGTAAACTGAGCTGGTTAACCAAGAAAGTCCTCCCTCAACCTCTAGGAGAAGGTGTTTTTTTAGTAGCAAGTAAACTTCATGGATTAAACAACGGATTAGATGTAGACAGATGTGTGTGACACAGTTAGTGGGGTTATGGAAAAGGTGTCATGTGTGGAAATGTGCATTGCAACATGATTCTGTAGTCGTATGCTTGAGCAATGTGCGACAAGCAAGCCTGCACCTACAGATTAATGCAAGCACCATTTATTTTAAAACAAATGACAGATGTCACTTTGATAGCTAAATAAATCAAATATATTATTTTAAGTGTGTGAATGCGCTTGTGTAGGAGTGCCCTACAGCATTTGGCAGCCACCAAGCATTCCCCAAAAAGTAAAAGTAAAAAAAAAAAATGAATAACCATGAAGGGTGAAAAGGCAACAGAGGAGTAGGTGTGGGTGGAATCAAACAGGAGTTAGTGGGGTACGAGGGAGCAATGGGTAAATACGAAAATACGAAATCGTTTTTAAGTAATCGGTATCAAACAACAGCTGCCTCACAAAGTAAAACTAAATTATTGCATTTGAAGAACCACGAGGGGCAGGTGCGCAACAGATGAGGTCTAGCCAGCCTTCAATGCCCTTTCAATATTTTCTCTCAATGTGAATGGGCTCACCCATTACTTAAACAGGAAAACGGTACTGTCATTTCTAGGAACCAAAAGCCTGGATATAGCCTTTCTGCAGGAGACACTTAGCACCGGTACCATATTAGAAGTTGAGGTGGGAATGAGTTGGTAAAGTATACTAAACAAGTAGACCCCACAAATCTTAAAACAAAAACCTTGTCAGCAACTTTCTAGACAGGTGTGGGGAAAAATATATATATTTCTTTTTAAGTGGCAACACTGGGGACGGGTTTTGCTCATAATGCATTGAACATTAGAAATAAACTGGTTAAATATTTTCAACAAATGAAGCAGACGTTGAATTGAAAGAAATAACTTTTTCAAGTTGTCAATGCTGTCTGGATGTGATGCTAAACCATGTAGCTAGCTTTACATAACAAGGAAAAATACTGTTATGCCAGAAGCAAAAGGGACTATATGAAACAGAAGGATAAATATTTTAAACATAACCTAGGAGTTAACAGACTGAATACCTGCCTCTGAGAAAGTGAATGTAAGGTACCACGTGAACAAAGCTACAGAGTGAGAAATGTCAGAGACAGAGGGCTTGGTGGTTTGGAGGGAAACCCATAGCAGGAGGACAAGAGAGAACACTAAATTGAAGCATGACAAACAAAACAGCTAAGTGTTCCAGACTGGGGAGAGCAGAGTTACGTACCTGGAAAGTGAGAACATTTAAGTTTTGGGGAGCAGGAATAATCCCTGCCCAGAATGCAAGCAAGTTAAGTGAGGAAGGCGAAATGAAGTGAGAGGACCAAAAAGGTTAAAAGTTAACCCCTCCCCCATGCCCCCCCCCCCCCAAGGAAACCTAAGTTTAAAGTAAGACTTATGAACTGGGATTCTTAAGCAAAACTACAGACTGGCTATGTAAATTAACAGTACGAGGAAAAGACTCATGAAAAAGGGATAAGCCATAAGGAGGTTAATTCTGTGCATGAATATTAATTAACCTGTTTATCATAGCACACAGCCAGTCACTGCGCCTGTCACTGCATCGGTCTTTGGCCAGTTGAAACTGTCCCAATCCAGTTTTTTTTTGTATGGTAGTGTTAAATCAGTCCGTCGGTTAAGAATAATGAATGCCGCTTCGATCTAAAATACAATCCACTCATATTATTTCTTTTTTTTTTAAATGTGAGAGTAAAGCAACTATCCTACAAATACATAACATTTTCTCTTATATCAACCACCCTTGGCACTTCATACAAGGATTTATGTTCGGCAAGCTGTAGACCCGCTCCTGCACAGTGCTTTATTTGAGCCGGTGGTTTCCAGTGTTCGTCACTGGCACTTAATTCTCAACATCGACGCTTATGACAGTCTGCCACAAGGTGGGGCTGTCTGTCTAATTTACAGATTAGCACAACAACCGTTATATATTAATTCAACATATATTAAAAATGGTTTATACCTACTGACTTGCGATATTGTTGAAGTGTGTTCCCCTGGGCTCCTACTGGACCATCAACTAATATGGCAATGCTGTATTTAAGATCATTTTTGCTTAAGATGTCAATGTAATGTCTTAATTGCTTCTATTTGTTTCTAATAAAAATTGTTAAAATAAAAAAAAAGGTTAATACCTTCTGCCTCACCAATTCTTATAGCTTTCGGGACATGGAGTCGTCTGAATTATATCACTGGCAGGAGTGGGATGCTCTGTAGTTGTGTTGGTACTGTCATTAACAGAGTTGGCAGGGGCAATGGGTAGTGCAAGTTGCATTGGGATCCTGATGAGGGCCCCTGGCATTTTTTGTTGTTTACATATTAAGCACTGACCATACCCATGGTGTACAGGTATTATTGTTAGTAGATTAAATCTCTACATAAAAGGGAGCAGGAAATTGCACTTGGAACCCCTGCAGTTTAATGATTTCTGAAAAAAGATATTAGTTTGGTTTATATTTAAATGGGTTCTGGCAAAACACTTCAGTACATTCTATATAAAAAAAAATCTTGAATCTTCCATACGACTGCCACTGCTAACACAGTAGGCAGGGGCAATGGGTAGTGCAAGTTGCATTGGGATCCTGATGAGGGCCCCTGGCATTTTTTGTTGTTTACATATTAAGCACTGACCATACCCATGGTGTACAGGTATTATTGTTAGTAGATTAAATCTCTACATAAAAGGGAGCAGGAAATTGCACTTGGAACCCCTGCAGTTTAATGATTTCTGAAAAAAGATATTAGTTTGGTTTATATTTAAATGGGTTCTGGCAAATCACTTCAGTACATTCTATACAAAAAAATCTTGAATCTTCCATACGACTGCCACTGCTAACAGTATACACCATAGGTCTATAATTGCTTTACAAACTGAATGAATTGTTGTATTGATCGGATAGAAGATTCCAGATATTTTTTGTATATGAATTTATTTGAAAGTATACTATGAACATGTTGCTTAGGACACTCCGAATCAAACTACTTAAAGAAGAAAGAAAATCATTCTCAACTAATGTGGAATATGAACGCATAATCAGCACACCTCGTTTTGAATGTCTGAGATACTTGTTAAGAGGCATGAACTTTATTCAGCGAACGAGAAACTAATAGAAAATGTCCCACTGCAATAAAGACCAAGAGAATACTTAAATTAATTACTACCCAATAACTAATATTTTGCTTTACACTACCCATGGAATATGCTCAACTATAAAAATCTGAGAAGATTACACTGATTTATTGCATAACACTAAATCTACTTGTGTCTGTTTCTATAAACTTGACTAACTCTTAATACTGTGTCTGCACTGAATTTAAAAAAAACAAATTCTCAATTATTCTTTAGTTTTCTTCCTTACTGTTCAAAGTGGATAATTAAAGCTTCAAAACATCTTAAAGCCAAAAAAATTAAGAAACAGGAAACATTACTCTTTGTTAAGCATGTAAACATTCTTCTATCAAAAACAACGCAAAAGGCAAACAAATAGTTTCACTTAGTAACAAATATAATTTCATTACCTGTTCCTGCAGATCGTAGTCATAGTTATCATGCAGCAGAAGACTTAGGATATATCTAGTGTATATCATTGCATCAATACCACACTTCTCCAGCTCTTGTCCTAGCCAGGACTGCACTGGGTCCAGAGCATGAAGCACAGACATTTCAGAAACAGATACAGGGCTTGGATAAGAGCTCACAGAGCCATCAGATGGTAAACCTTCAATCGTGCCGACAGGGTGCATCAATCTAAGTGGTTGGCATCCTTAAAAGATGAAGCATTTTCCACTGGATTCCGTCAATCTATGGAGGATCATTTCCCTCCAGAGTGTTGGAGAGCCTTTATTCCCAGGGTAATCATTTATATTTGCTGGCAGTCTGTCGTCTTGAGACAAACTTCACTCTTCAGGCATGGCCAGTAAGTAAACTTATAATAGAGTGCACATGTAGATGTGATTTTCTATCTAAAGTTCACATTAAGACCAAACATAACCTCTCCAGCAGTACCTGTAAGGTGAGAAAGAAAAGTAAACGTTTTCATCCAGAAATATAAACATTAAAATGTAATGCGAGGCAGATACAATAGATTTTTACACCTTTATATCAATATTTGTGCTTTTGGTCACTGAACAATCACACCAGTATTGCCAGATTTCTAATGTACCAAAAGAAGACTATAGAATTAAACTAGAAAAATCAGACTGAAGACCAACCACATCTTCTATTACATTTTTTGCAAGTAAAATGCAGACCAAGGCTGCTTTTCACAAAAGTCTTATACTCGAGTCAAGAATGCTTACGTTTTAACCATTTGAAAGATCATAGGGCCATTTGTGCTAATAAAAGTTGTTACAATAATCTTTTAAGAAAAAGAGCATAGGGATACAAATATATTCATATTATGCGGGACCTGAAACGTGCCACTAATTTCTCTGGCAGCACAGATCCATACAAATTAACCTATAATTTCAATTGTTGGAATCCTTTCTCCAGATGAGCTCTAAACAAAGCAATCAAAAATATGCATCTGATCTGTCAGTACCACTGAGCCATATAATATAAAGACAAAACAATCAACTATGTAAAATAACCATTAATTTGGAATACTCTTCCTTGCTATAAATCAATGGTAGGTCACGTAGAACTGTTAAAGAGAAAATAAAAAGTACTTGAATGCTATCTTGCCATATCTGATCGTTTTAATGAAGATGACTCTGAACTAGCTCTGGACATTATAGACCAACAGTAAATATGTCAGGAGTTGACATGTCTAAATGAGCTGCCAAATAAAAGTAGGTTATGGAAAAATCTATAGCCAGCCTTTGGCAGACTGGCTGTGGTCTTATTTTCCTATGGTCTACAAGCAGGATTGCAGGATTATAAAAGAAAGGAGCACATTCTATAATACAATGGCAAAGTCACAGCCATCAGCTCAAATTAACAAGCAGAAATGGTAAAATGCTATTCATTATGATTCCTGTACCTTTATTCCTTCTGCTCCTTCATTCACAACTATTTATGAAATTGCATGTACTGACTTCCATGTATGAGCAGAAAAAGCTTCTTATAAAGAATAATGTTGCACTAACAACTTTGGAGTGTGCATGTGCTCAATACTCTGCCCTTATTTTTGATTTTATCGTTTAAAACTTTATTCAGCAAAAATGCGATAGAGGACAAATAAAATAAGATGGATAAGAAAATACACATCAAAATATTTATACACACAAATATTCTAACATTATTATACCTCTAAAACAATACATTATTTTACATTGCATAAAAAAGCATTGAAGAAGGGTCTTCATCCAGAATGACGCACAGTCAATGTAACATTATAAATTAAGGTGCAGTTTGTAGTGCCTATCGTATCCAGTCTACCGGGCAATCAATAAAATTAAAACATAAAACGCAGTTTACTTCTCTTTCGATCGTAAATGGGTTTGTGAGCTAAAGATGTTCCTAAAATAATAGCCATGTAGCCCAAATGTAAAGTGTGAAGCGCAGAGGGACAGGCCAGGTCTAAAGTCCAAAGTACAACATTGCAATAGCTCATCTAAACTATTGAGAAAGAATTACCATCCAGAATGTGGAAGAACAAATCAAAATAACTTAATGAGTTAAGACCTTGTTTAACCGCATGCGCGCTAGCGGAATTCTGCTCCTGTGCTGAGTTTTTTAAAACCGCACTTTACATGACGAGCTGGGCTCGTCATGAGCGTGCGAGGAGGCTACCTCATGACGAGCCCAGCTCGTCATGAGCGAAGGGGTTAAAGGGCATTTTTTTTATCCTTCCTAATATTATTTGATTCAATACTATGCACGAATCACCCCAAAAGGGTATCTCGGTGTGCAGTCAACCTGAAGTAGCTGAAAGCAGTTCTATAAAACTGCAGTTTTTAATAATTTTCTCAATTTGCTTAAATCAAGGACGGTTCAACAGAAAACTAATTTGTGCTCAAACAAACCAAGAGGTACCCCTTTATCGACTAACCTAGGCCTGGATTTGAAAGCTCCCAGCGAGATGTCCTGCACTCTGTCTTTCAGAATGTCCTGGAACCAGTGAAGACCCAAAAAATACCAATCTCTTGAAGGCTTAGAAGTAACTTAGCGCGGGACACTATGTCCAATCCTGCAGACAGATCTAAGAGCACAAGCATGGCTGGGATGTGATATTCCGCGAGCACCTGATGATATCAGTCATGGCAACCCTCAATGCTGTTGCTCTGCTCCAAAAACAGATTGAGAAGGATCCAAGTCCTTATTCACTTTTAGATAGTCAGTCAGTTGTTTGCTAATTACACTTTCCAGTAGCTTGCATAGGATGGGAAGTAATGAGATGGGTCGATAGTTCAAAATAATGGATAGATCCACGTTGCTTTTTTGGGGGGATAGGTATAATCTGCTCCGATTTCCAGGCTGAGGGAATTATTCCTGTCTGTATAGATAGACTGAATGGCGATCTTATCGCTAGGGCAATATGGCTAGCTAATAAGGCTTGATCCTAGTCAGACAGGGGTCCATTGCAAATCCAGATTTTGCTCTTTCAGACACATGCTAAATTCCTTCCAGTGTAAAAGTTTGAAACTTCAAGCCTTTAGCACCTAGAATAAGGAGAGGGGCTGTCATTTAGCTCCGCAATGGATTAGTGCGACTTACTAGCAAGGTTTTGATAAATTTGCTTGATCTTGTCCTCAAAGAAATCAGCAAGGGAATTGCATAATTCCTGCGTAGCCTGATGTGGCTGGGTACAGGCAAGGGGGTGGACAATTCTTTAGAAAAATTACCCGCCGGATCAATTTGCTTGCTAATATAGGATTTTACGCGTCATTTTGATATTCAAGTGATATACAGAGTGCGCCTCATTAAAAGCAACTTTGTCATCTGGATCATAGGTTAGACACCAAAGTCTCTCTAGCTGCTTGCAGAACGCTTTTCCAGCATTAAGTTCTGCGGTAGAACAGGGAACAAAAGGTCTGTGTGAAGCATTTGTCTGAGTTCTTAATGGAGCAATGCAATCAAAGGCGAAATTTAAGGCAGACAAACTCCACCAGCATTTGATTAACTTCTAGTTCCTGTCTAGCTGAGGAAAAGTCAAACACAGCAGAGAAAGAGTTAGGAGAGACACAAAGCCATTGTCTTGTGGCACCTTCATTACCAGGTTGTTTCAGATCTGGATTTTTTCAGATTAGCAAGATGGAAACCTATCAAAGCATGGTCAGTCCTACCAGAACAATAAATAAAATGTAATCCTAAAAGACAGTTTTTCCCCTAGTTCAAAAGTATATAGGTCGATGTGCTGAAGATGTTCCCAAGTGGCTAGCTGTGGAACCCAACGTGACTGACCAGAACTAAGGTGCAACATACAATAATGCAATAGTGTTGCAGGGATTCTGCAAAAACACAGAATTATGCGCAGGAATATGGGACCTTCGTGTATAGGGACTAGGTCTTCCTACCACCTTAGTACCCACGAACCCAAGACTGCCTAGTTATAGTGTTGCACTTGCTCTACTACTCACTTACAGAGAAACAAATGATTAGACACCTCAGAACACAACACTCCCAGATCTCTCTGAAATCGCGGTAACAAGACACACCCTTTCGCTCAATCTTTGTCCACAATAAAATGCGACAGACACAAAACTGTTTAAAATATTTATTTTAACTAACATGCCCTAACATCCAGTATAAGTGTCACAACAAGCAGGAAAATGCATAGTACAAATATTGTCAGAATAGCAGCTAGTCAATAAATCATGAAGGGAGATGTCATCATAAAAAGACAATGGAGAAAGTACTATATGTTGCCTAAACTCCCTCCCCTTGCTAAGAAGATATATTATTATATAATAGAAGATCTCAGGGCTTTGTCAGCAGACCCCATACCTTAGCCTATAGACGGTAGATCTACATTATAGGTGCTGTCTCGCTTTTCTCCTTGGAAAGGTCACTCTCCAAGGGTGTCACCTATTTGCGTACCCCACTAAAAACCCAAGTACGCTGTCCAAACAACAGCTGCATCTGTATGTTTTGTCTAAGGGCTGGCCAGAACAAAATAACTAGGGGCATTGTTGTTCGACTTTCACATAAATGTTCAGTCAAAATCCCAGGAAAATGCAGAGAGCGAACACAGTGATGAGTTCTCATGTGAAAGCAGTCATGGAAATTATTGCAAAAATAAAGCGGTGTAGTAACGTGCGCAAAACAGCAGGCAAGCTGCAAAGTGCTCATGCTAAGTTGGTAAAAACCGACCATGTCCCTATGGGCAACATGTCAAAAGCAGACTTTCATTAACATCTCACAAACATACTCAAAAACAGACTCATGCCCTCCAAGCCACCATTAAAATCATATGGTAGTACTATCATAGTTAACAAGCACAGATATAAACAATTATGATCAAAAGAACTGAATTCCCATTTCATAACGATGGTTCAGCCCCATGTGGAATCTACTGGGGTCTCAAACAGTAGTTAGTTCTGGCGAGCAGTCTAGTAGTACTTTGTTTCCACTACGTCTATAAGCAGCAGAATCCCTAGTGAAGAATGGAATACAAAAGATAGCAAAACCTAATTGTAGTACAAAAACCTCTTTGCGGCTCTATTTAAACAAAGAATATGCACCACTGTATTCGATCGATACCGAGGTAACGCTTGAATAGTATTAATTGCTCTCATAAAGTGCTCAGTGGAAGAGGCTTCCCAGAGATCCTATCGCCCTAGATACGTTTTTGGATGTTATTGAGCCAATCTATTTTATGAAATCTATTCTGTTTGACTATCTCTTGGAGGGCATCAGTATAGGCTCTTATACACGTGCGACAACAACCACCAATTTGAGTTTTTACAGGTTTTTGTGACAAGCAAGGTGGTAACATCGTACAGTGACTGAATGAGAGCTGTACAGGAGTGGAAAGGACAGAGTACCAGAATAAAACTTTGGTGTTGCCCTGCTCTTCGGATCTTGCAAAATAGTTGTGAATTTGGCTGCACAGCTCAAGACACTCTGAGGAGATTTTATATGCCCGGCAATTTCAAACAAACAGAGGAACTTACTGGTGGAAATCTGCATAATTACTTGAAAACTAATTCAGAGTGTAATGTAATTTACCGAACATGTCTTTGGAATGTCACAGATGCAGCCTATGCTCTGATCAAAAATCATACAATATCTGAAAAAACTTAACTATTGATAATGCAAGCTTTAGGAATACAAGAGACTACAAACTATGCAAATGTGGCTTTTGTCACATTATTGTCAGGAGCACGATCAAGAAATGTAACAAAAAGATGAAAGATTTTGTCTTTCCTGTGAGAAAACACGAGACATCTTGGTTGTGCCAAGTCTCTTTAAGCAAAAAGGCATAAACATGCAAAAAATTAATTTCTTTAAAATAAGTTTTAGCAAAGCCAATAGGTTTCAACTTTTAAGGGCGCAATACAACTTTTTGACTTTGCGAGTGCCTTTTGCCAATGATATTCCACAACGATGGAAACAGAAGTGTGGTAATGAATCCGTTATGCATCATCACACATCCGAACAGCATCATGACACTACAGTTGCCTCAGGATGATGACATATATATGTGGCCATGAGTCAACAGGCATGCTCATGCCTTAGTCACTACGTGATGTCCATATTGTTTTTTGTTTTAAGTTACTGTTCCAAGAGGGCAATAGCCATCTTTGAATGGCAATTTAAAACACGCATTGGCAATGCCAACATTGCACATTTGCAAGACTTACAGCTATAGGCACAACAAATGACAATGTATTTTACCCATCTGTTGGTTTGGAGTGGAAGGCATGTGTTGTGGAATTATGTGGGTTGGAACGGATTGTTAGTTAAGGATTTGTGTGCCATGGTGGACAGACAGAGGGATAGGTAGTTTGTACACGAAGTAATGAATGAACTCCAGAGAGGGGAACAGATAGTGTGTGAGAAAGAGAAAAAGAAGGGGAAAGCAGGCGACAGACGCATGAAGGAGCGCCTGTGTATGGAGAAGAAACCTCAAAAAGAGGAGGAGAACATAAGAATGAGGGATAGAAACCTCGAAAAGGCACGGGAAAGAAACTGTGGTCGAAGACCGGTAGTCAAACAAATGAGAGAGGGGGGAGAGAGAGAGAGAGAGGGGAGGGAGAGAGAGAGAGAGGGGGAGGGAGAGAGAGAGAGAGAGGGGGAGAGAGAGAGAGAGAGAGAGAGAGAGAGAGAGAGAGAGAGAAGAGAGAGGGGAGAGAGAGAGAGGGGAGAGAGAGAGAGGGGAGAGAGAGAGAGGGGAGAGAGAGAGAGAGAGAGAGGGGAGAGAGAGAGGGGAGAGAGAGAGAGGGGAGAGAGAGAGGGGAGAGAGAGAGAGAGAGAGAGGGGAGAGAGAGAGAGAGAGAGAGGGGAGAGAGAGAGAGAGGAGAGAGAGAGAGAGAGAGAGAGAGAGAGAGAGAGAGAGAGAGAGAGAGAGAGAGAGAGAGAGAGAGAGAGAGAGGAGAGAGAGAGAGGGGAGAGAGAGAGAGGGGAGAGAGAGAGAGGGGAGAGAGAGAGAGGGGAGAGAGAGAGAGAGAGAGGGGAGAGAGAGAGAGAGAGGGGAGAGAGTGAGCGGATGTGGCGACTATGAGGCAGATGATACGGAGCACCAACCGCATTTCACCCATAATAATGGGGGAGACTCCTTCAATGAGATGATGGCCACCTATAACCTGGGTTTTGTCAACAAACTATGTACACCAACTGTGGAGTTCAGTCCCACTTTTGTGGGGAGAGGTCATAGCACATTGATTGACTTTATTACAATCTCGAATAGTCACGCAACCTGGCTATTCGATTTTGTAACCCACATTATCGGACTTAGTGATCATCTTCCACTTAACTTTTGCATAATACTACCACAGGTTAAAGAACGCTCACTGGCTGAAAGGTTGGCATGGACCAAAGGATGTACATTGGGTAGGCAAAACGGATACGCTCTCAAATGGGCATATAGTAACCCGGAGGTCACTGACAGTAATATAATAAAGCAAGCTATAATACCAATGACTAAATGCCTCCAGGAAGAGGTTACGCATCCAGAGGTACTAGACTCCTTTGCTGATATCACTAGGATTACACAAGACAATTTAAAGCGCCCTAGTAGAGAACACAAATCTTGTGAAAACCGGTGGTTCGATTCGACCTGTACGAAGGCCCATTCACGACTTAAAAGGGCCCTGCATAAATATCCCAGAAACCAGGACGAGATAAAAGACTGCAGGAAAGAGTACATGACAGCAAGAAAGTCCTGTAAGCGCAAAATTAACAAACATTTGCAATGCAATAGGTCTCGCATTAGGTAAGTTTGAGCTTTTAGTATTGTAAATGGCAATGTCTTTTTATTTTTGCAGTAGTTAAGTTTTGTTTGTATAAAAAGGAACATATAAAATATGGCTTGTACAAAAGTATCACATTTTAATGATAGATAGAAATAAATTTGATATGTACATGCGATTTCCAAACGAGGTAATTGGAAACATCACAAATATATTGTGCAAACTTTGCAATAGTGTTTTAGTTTTTTTAAGATATTTTTTTGAGAACATGATAATTAATACTTAATTAAAAGTGTCAGGCTTGTACTCCTCCTGCAGCGTTGAGCACAACAACGCATACCTCGCCTGAGTTCACGCAGGATGGGGAACCCACTGGTAAAAAAAAGTGTGTTGAAGTCAACCTGGAGTCGGGTGATTATCGGTTTTCGCAAATTTGGAAAGGAAGCTGTGATTGTAATACAAGCTTCCATTGTCTGTGGGTAGCCTGTGCGCTTGTATACACTATACAAATACATCTAAGCAGAGGCTGAAAGGCTAGGTGGAAGTGAGCAGCCTCTGTGAGGTGAATCCACAAGTTATGCCAGGAGGAGGCCCCATATAACAATTGTGATACCAATCTATCATTCAACCCCTCTCGCCACTCAATCTTTCCTCACCCTTCCTCTGTTCATCTCTCCGCCACTCTCCCTGTCTCTAGTTTCCCTTTGTCGCTCTCTCTCTCTTATTTTCGGTTCCTGTTGTCTCCTCTTTCATCCCAGGATGGGGGTGAATGCTTTTTTATCAATAAAACGGCAATTAAAGGTATTTTCCTTTTATCTGTTTCTAATTAGATTTTATTTTTAAAGTGCAAAGGTATTTAAAACTTGTGTGGTTTTTAGTGTTTTTCTCGCATTCCATTGCACATTATTTGAATGAAACTCCCAATCTCAGTCAGAGAAAACTGGCAGCAGGCACCTGCAGCTTGTCTGTCTAATCGATGTAAGCTACTGTGGAGGGAAAAAAGCCTCTTTCCCACACCGAAGACTTGTTAATTGTGATGCTCAAAAGAGGCACCTCCCACAAAAGCTCCATGACACCTTCTGAGGCCCGGGATGGAAGGAGGTGCAGCACATGATGTGCGTCCTCCAGCCATACAATTTATCATTTTGTAAATGACAACTGATGGGTATAATATATGGTCTGCTCAGACCACCTCTCACCTGAAGCTGCAGATGTCTATAGGTTAGAAAAATCTGCCCAGGCATTTGGGACTGATTTATCCCAGGCAAAAAAAAAAACATCCCAGTAGCTCTCTTCTGCCACAGACTCCCCGGGCACCGGCCGATTGCCCACCTTGCCAACTCAACCCTGGTTGTCCCCAATTACTTTGCGAGAGCACTGGGCAAGGAAGCTGCAAGAGAGGCCGCATCGGTCCCAGGTGACAAGCATCCTCAGTGGATCCACTCTGAATGGGCAACTTTTAATGAAACATCCCCCAACCCCACATTAGCATAAAATCGAACAGGGTTTCGCTAGAACCTGAAACTAACTTGTACCCCCAGTCAACCAGTCCTCTCACTGCCCCTGGAGACATGCTCCGGAGTCAAGTCCTGATTACCAAGTAACTGTGGCCAGATTCACAAAGCCCCTCCCTAGGGGCACAGCAAGAGTGCTGTGGGTCCTAAGCAAAGAAAGTGGTCTCTCTGCACCCACGATTGAGATGTAAAGACCTGCCTTAACCTACCAAGGTCGCCATCATAACCATTCATGGACACCAGTGAAACCACACCTGCTAGACTAATGATTGCTGCACCCCTGACCGTCGCCAAAGTGTATTAACGACCGGCACAAATGTCTTAATTTTTAAGGTATTAGCAAAGAGACCATTCAGTATACATGGTAGTCTATGCAGGTGGTAGATTTCCATACACACTCCTTTTTCTTCATGCATAATCCCGGGGATCTGTTACATAATGTACAATTTGTAAGAATATAAGTGGCCGAAACATGTGTTTGCTTGTTTTGTGTCACCTTTTCTACATGAAATTTCTTCTCCTACACAGCGTCCATGGAATAAGGAAGAGTTCACTTCCCTGCCCCTCCATGGAAAGGCACTTTACTCTAGAGTCATTTCATGTGATTTGCGTGGTGGGGAAGTGACTATTTGTGGGTGTTCAATACATTTAACATGACCCTCCTGCTAGCTGTTCTCGCAGAGCAGCACAACTCTTCCCCTATCATAAAATTACAGTAAAAGAAAATCCACCAAAACTGATGATTTTCCACATTGTGACACAAAAATCCACTAATCCTGATTCACAGCATCGGAATATGTGGATGAGGCATTTAAAATTACAAATAGCTTTTTGGTCTCCTATGAATTTGAATGATGTGCGTAATACGTACGTGCGTATTGCGTAAAACGCAAGCTGCAGTAATTACAAACAGATCCCCCGGTGCAATTCAAACAATTGATTTCTCTAAGCGAGAGCCTACCTCGCTGTACTGTGGACGGGAGACGCTGTGCCCGCCTCCCTGCTCGGGGCTGTGCTGACATTGGCGGCCGCCGAGGCAGGAAGACAGGCAAACACGGAGGAGACGTGGAGCCACTTCCTTTGGGCGGGACTTACGTCTTCTGAAGTCCCGCGCACGCGCCCACGGAGAGCGGGGCTCCCATGCCCGAGGGAGAGGCCCGGCTACCGAAGTCCCGAATGGCGGTAAGTGGGGCTTAGTTCTAGGGGGGAGGGGAGGGCGCTTGTGTGTGGGTGTATATGTGCGCGATGGCGGCGGCGGGGGGAGGGGAGTCTTTGTATGTGTGCGTGCGTGTAGGTGCGCTGGTGTGTGTGTGGGGGGTCTCTGTGTGTGCGTGTAGGTGCGCTAGTGTGTGTGTAGGTGCGGCGGCGACGGGGAGGGGGGGTGTGTGTGTGTGCCTGTGTATGCGTGTGGCTGTGTATGCATGTGGCTGTGATGTGCGCATGCGTGAGCGCGCGTGCACGCAGTGAAATCCAGCAGAAGAGAAGCGCGTGGCACCCTCTTGTCCGTCCTTCCCCCGAGACGGGCAACTATAAGTCTCCAGCTGGACGCATCCTTCAGATGCAGTACCAGCGAGACCTAAAAATGATGCGCGGGTGAATTTATATGAGGCTTCATTAAGAAGGGATAGCTCCTTGTTCTGGGCAGCAGTTAAGGCACCTTTTTTTAGCCCGGGGGACATGGCAAGAATTGAAGTGGCAATAACAGGAGATTCCTGGATAAACTTCTTTGCAGAAGTTTATAATCCTGGCAGGGCAAAGAAAATTGTAGATACGGGGTCAATAAGGCAGGGCCGACAGGAAAATTTTGAACAAATTAACATCACCATCACTAATAAGGAAATTGCAGAGGCCATCAAGCAAAGTAAGGGAGGCAAAGCTCCGGGAGCGGATTGTATCCCGATCGATTTATTTAAATATTCGATTGATTTATGGTCTCCCCTCCTTACACGTGTGCTGGAGGCAGCTGTGAATTGGGCTTTATTAATACCTGGTCTGATTCAATAATTATGCCAATATTTAAGAAAGGAGATCGGGAAAATCCCTCCTGCTACCGCCCTATATCCCTCCTGGATTCATTTATGAAAGTTACATGGAGGGTAATCCTGAACCGTCTACAGCAATGGGCAGAAGATGTAAATATCTTATCCCCGGTACAATACGGGTTAAAGGAGGGTCGGGGTACAGTGGAGCAGGTCGTAAATTTCTCAATGTTGATGGTAAAATATACTCCGGCAAGAGGGTAAACTCTACGCAGCGTTTGTAGACCTAAGTGCAGCATTGGACTGTGTTATTCACAGCCGATTATGGCAGATTTTAGAGGAAATGAAGGTGCTAATATCTTTTTTGAGACAACTCTATGTGGGTGCTAGGGGGAAAGTGAGATATGGCACTGAAGGATTATGTACTAAGCCGTTTCATGTCATGCGGGGGGGTAAGGCAAGGTTGCGTACTCGCCCCTTTTCTTTTCACACTGTATACGAACGACTTGGAAAAAGAACTGGTGGGTGAGGTGCGTGATTCCCCGCAGGTAAATCATAAACAAATTGTGTCACTTTTGTATGCGGACGATGCCGTGATAATGGCATGGACGCAAAGAGGCCTACAAACGGCATTAGATACATACATACAATTAATGGACAACAGAGGGCTGAAACTCAATGTACCCAAAACATTTGTAATGACCTCTGGTAAACGCAAAAATAGAGATTGCCTCCTATTTGCAGGGAATAAGAAAATTGTTCCAACTAAAACCTTCTCATACCTGGGTATTGTATTAGATGCATCTGGTTCATGGGGTCCAGCAATTAGAAACAGGTCTTTGTTGTTTAAAAGAGCTACGGCTGAACGCATGATATTTTCGAAAAAGATTGGGGAAAGACCGCCTGAAATTGTATTAAAAATATATCAGGCCAAGTGCATAAGTACAGCCATCTATGGGGCAGGTGTTTGGGGAATTTTTGATTATACATCTATACAAAAAGGTAGAAAATGCATTTTTAAGATTCATCCTGGCAATTCCCCAAAGTTCACCTGTTATTAATTGTCACTCAGAGTTGGGTATTCGTTATGTCAGCGATCTAATCAGTATGCAACCGATATTGTTATGGCATAGAGTTTGGACTTCGCCTGATCTTGTATTAAATAGAGATATTATTAATGATTGTCTGGGTTTGGACAAGGTCACCAGGATAACATGGCTGTCCTAGATCTGTAATTTTACAAAGGACTTAGGAAGACCTGAGTACTTTAATCTGCCAGAATCGCCGTGTAACATTTCGAGGAAGGATTTAAAGCTGCTTTGTTGGAACCACCTTGAAACCCTAAGGCTAGGAGTAGAATTAAGTAAAAAATGTGTAATGCAGCATCAACTTAGCCTAGTCTCGAACTCAATTCAACCATATTTAACTTGGTGTCTGGAGGGTTTCGACAGGTATCTATTGACAAGATTTAGGTTTGATGTCTTCTTTCAATTAATTTCATTTCCCAAAGTGAATGATTGGGACGGAACGCTGTGTAAATGCCCGTGTGACAACATGTCCGAACAATCTACGATGCATGCGATTTGTTTTTGTAAATTTTATGCTGCTGAAAGGTCTAGGTGGATTAAACCACTCTTAAAAAAACAGGGAACATGGCGACAGTGCCGTCCGGCCCTATTGTCTTTATTATCATTATATGATGTACACTGTGTGGCCGTAACGATTGTTCTTCTGTGTGGCCGTAATGATTGTTCTTTTAAAAAGTATCTTGAAAAAAAGGAAAAGCATAAATATTTTTTAACATTATATGTATTTATTGTTCTTAAATGTAAGTTTTTAACGTATCGTTTGTATAAGAAATGAACTTGTGGCTTTTATGATTTTATGTTTTCTGAAATCGAATAAAGCTTTTCAATTAATAAAAAAAAAATCAATCAATAATGCTCTTGACCCATAAACTTTTTTCAAATTATGTGATCCCGGGCAAATATTTGAGCCGTCATTTTCTTCTTTATCGCATATGAGAGCACCTTCAAACACATGAGTTCAGCACGTCTGCTGTACAATAAACACTTGTGTTTGATTTCATAGACTAAACTTTTTCTCCCTATACAATACAAATCTAGCCACATAAAGGGTACACATGACCGCTGACTTGGCTGGCTGGAGCAGGCAGCATTTTCTATGGTCTCCCGGCAGGCCGGGCAAGTGCTGGAAAGGTCCTGGCAGCACTTGAACCCTGCAGCCGTGTCTGGTTCAACAGTGCTGTGGGTGAGGTGGTGAACCCATCTTTTATGCTCCAGAAGTCTTGTGGTGAGTGAGACTTGGTTGCTGGGAGACAGGTACAAATGGGATGTTGTTGCTGGGCACAACGTACTTCCTGCATGGCTGGTTGACTCATGTTGTATCATAGGGAATGAGGAGTCTCTGCATACGCCTGGGAAATCTGTTTCCAAGAGGAAGCATGTCTAAGACTTGGAGGAGGTCGATTTATTTCAAAGTTCCAGAGCAGATTTGCAGGATTTAATTAATTCTATGGTAAAGGCTGCCTTGACTGAGTTTCAAGAAAATAAACTGAAACGAGATGGTGATGGTGGAATGGACAATCACTTAAGGCCAGGTATGTGCATGGTAAAGTTTTCTCTGATCTGTTGGCACATATTCTGGAGGTACTGGGATTCAGCCTAAGTCTCTTGTGGATGACTGCTTTGATTTTCAGTACAGTGCCTCTGTGGTGGATGACTTGCCCATGCACGATGCTATAAAGGCGACCGTTGCTGAGGAGTGGAAGTATGTGTGGATAAACAAGGTATCCCACGGTTCTTGAGCAAACGATAGCTGTTGGCACAGTTTGATTACCAATTCCCGCAGGTCTCAAGTAAAAAGGATCACGCACTCCTACTTTCTCAAAGTTAATCCAATAACGTCCTCATCTTGTGCGTGCAGTAGGGTTTCACTCTCTGATCCAAGAGTGTGAGAAACCAATGATTCAGAAACGTTCCCCGATTAGGTTAGTCCCCTCCTTGCACTGCTCAAAGATCCTAACCAGTAGGGATTCTGTAAAGTTCATAAATCTTGCTCAGAATTCAAGAATCGAGTTTCAATAAAGAATTTATTCATTGAATTCCTTCCTTCATGGGAGAGGCGGGTTGGACCCTTAGAAGGGAAGCTGGTGAGATGCTAAGATGGCCCCTCACATTAATACCATCTCATCTAAATTAATATTAGTACAAGTATATTACCTTCACTGTGCCTACCTCACCCCTAAACCTAGATATTGTGCGTGCCTCTTCCCTAGTCCCACATTTCTGATGTCCCCACGCACGGGCTGCCTTCTATCACATGCTATGGACATGCCATTTAATTGCCAGCTACTGAGGTGGGGTGGACACTTTGATGGTTGTTGGGATGGGAGGTGGAATTGTCCCTAAAGATAGTCCTACTGAGAATTTTTGAAGGAGAGTAGAGGTATGAGAGCTAAAGACGCATTAATTGGAGTAGCTTCGCGGTTGCAAAACGAGACATAGCCGGTGACGGAAAATGCCTACATCGTCCTCATTGACCCAATGGTGCCGAGGAGTAGACTGGTGTGCACAACATGAGAGGTCGTTGTATCAAGGGTGGGGCTTCCCGAAAAAACACACTAAGATATACAGCAAGTGATAAGATCACTTTAGATTTGGCACCCTGCAGTAATGTTGGTCAAATGTGCACAAGTGAGGGCTCTGTTACTGCTAAGCCATGATGAGCTTACACTAAGGTATTATGATTACACTTGTTATGGTGGCTATTTGAGGCTTGTGTTTTCTTATGCAATAAATCAAATTAGGTTTTTTTAATGTAAGTAGTTCCATGTGGAGCTGTGGAATGATACAAGTCGTCCATGAAAAAAAAGATGATTAAAAAAAAATGAACTCTAGACAGACAATACAAGAACAGGAAGGATAGCCATTAAATAGGACACAAGCAATTGCGACACACTACAAAGCCAGCTAATGATAAGCAATGGCTTTATCTTAAAGCCCACTTTATTTATTGAAATTGCCCACAATATGTCTTGACAACAGACAGCTAAAAACTAAAAGCTGTCTGTAGATGAAACCTAAAAAAAATCCTTCTGAAAGACCATGTTACCCTCTCAGGAATAAGGCCTGAAACTCACCACTATGATATAATAGAAGAACATGGCAGAAATGGCTTTTGTAGAAACAAAGACAGGACTAGATTTCAATGCCAGAAAGGAGCAAGATCTCTAACAGGCAAACAGAGTGAGAAGACCATGGGAGTGTGGCTTCACAATCTAATTTTGCACAAAAAATGTTTCAAAAGCGATGTTTAAATATGCTCCAATGGAAGACAATTGCTGAAAGGAGTCTATTTGATTAGATGAAGAGGCCAAACATGCTACAGTGGGAAAAAATGCCATTCAATGAGTCTACAGACCTTTATTAAAAAAAATAAAACAAGTATGTGCCATGCTGCTCCATGTGGTTCAATCCCATGATCCCCTAATGCGTTTTGTATCTCCTTTGTCCAAGTGTTTATTTCTGCACCACTGTGTTAACCCCTTCCGTGCTCCTGTCGGCCGTTGGCCGATGGGAGCACTCCCTCCCCAGTGCTGCCGTCGGCCAACGGCCGACGCAGCTCCGCCCACCCCTTAGAACGCCCGCAACGGACAAACCGCTGCGGTTAAGGCGTTAGTTTTCCACCACTTCTTGATCCTTGATCAGTTGGTCTCCTGCCTCAACAAAGAGCTCTCTATTCTGATAATTGTCTATTGATCGACACTGCCACTTATGAAGTTCCCCCAGCCCACTCTATATTGTACCTACTATATCGAAGGGATCCGCTTTGCTCTTTCAATTCCTGTATTTTTCCCATTTTGTCCCCATCTACAAAACATGACACCTTACAAAATTCTGGACAATCAAATTAAGGAGTGAATTAGAATATGTGAAAATACAGTGCAATACAGCACACATATACGAATATTTTAATGCTTTAGTGCACATGTGATATATCAAGCATGCATTATGTGCAAGCGTGAGAATAGATATGTGCAAGCACAAGGAAAGACACACATGAGCAGGAGAAAATACATACAAACCTGAGGAGAGACTGTTGCAATTTTACTACAAGCATTGTTGTCACTGCTGTACCTGTACTAGGGGGCGAAGCTTGCAATGGTGGTGTGATGTACAGCCTGTGGATGTAGGCTAAGCCGATAATGCTGGTGCTGTTGTGTCTGTACTGTGTACAAGGGTATCCCAGACTGGTGCTGCCTAAGCTGCACCTGTAAACATGCGTGCTATGGAGGATTCAGAAAACTTTTTCACCATGAAAAACCCGAAAGTATTTGCTTTTCAGTTCCCATTCATTCACACCAACCTGAACTTAAAAGAATTAGGAAATAGCTTGTCACAGAACAAGATTAACAAACAACTAAATCTATTTTACCAAAATCATCTCTTGGGGAGATTTAGATAAGCAAAGCACTTGGGTGTGGGTGCCAAAGAGGGATGTTAGTATCTTGGAAAGAAGCAGTAGGATATGGGCCCTTAAGATGTTTAACTACAGTTCTCTATTTTACATAAATGACAATGCAAATGTATTCATGTAGAGTATGGAGCAACATCAGGGACATTATTCACCCACTCCAGCATTGAAGGAACATATTCAATAGAAATTTCAATATTCTTGACTTTGTTTTAGCAAACAGTTCTAAGCGGAAACAGGATGTACTTCGTTCTTAGGAAAGGAAGGAGAAGTTAGAAAACCACAACATTATGAAAAATATTTGTACTAGGCAACTATAATTTTTTTGTTGTTGGTCCTGCAAAACGTTTGATCAACGTCCAGATGTAGCAAAAGTAGAGGTAAACATTACTTGAGAAAAAAAAAAGGATTTTGCTAATTCTATTCAAATGTATAGCAGCCTACCACCACAAATTTCATAATCTACAAGACAGTATGCCTCATCAATGAAATGCCTCAACTGAGATGAGGCATTTGGTCTAATCCCTAATGATGACATCCTAGCTGACCCTCTTTTAGTGCCTTAAATAATTTGTGATGAGTCACCACACTGTCTGCCTACACATTCTATATTTGGCAGAAACCCAATGACAAGATTCCTCCGACAGTTTACAAAAGTATAGTTGGTGTTCATTTAAGGTGGGTTTTTTTACTGCTTGATCTCTGGCGGCAGAGTTTTGCCTTTTACATGGTAACTGCTAATCTATTTCCCTGCAATTCACAATCATTGTAAATAAATAGAATTTACTAACAAATTAAATTTGTATACGTTTCTATTGGGTGCTTAATCGCTAGTCTTTGAAAGTGCGGGATCAGTCTATTTTGTTTATGACAAAAAACATCAAGAGTACAGCTACAAGTTTCATGCTATAAATATATCCTGCATACTTATAGTATAAGAACATCTCTGGGCGCTTTAGGGCTTCTATGTCAAATAGGGTCACTGATGGCTTTAGCCCTCTGCAAACTAAAAATAGCTTTCAAATCAAATGGATTTGCGCTTGATTCATATGTCAAACATCAAACAGAAATTAAATTGGACACCCACGTTCTATTTGCAGCTGGCAAAAAAAAACACAAAGATTCTTCACAGAACCACAAAAAAGTAATATTTATGCGTTTAAACACTGTTCTGCACCATGATTGTTTTGAAAGCAGGCAAAAAAACCACAAAGATTCTTTACAGAACCACAAAAAAAGTAATATGTATGCGTTTAAACACTGTTGTGCACCATGATTGTTTTAAAAGCAGTCCAACAGAGATGGGATTAAGTGTTTGTTTTTTTTTACTGAAAAAGTTGGTTCCATTTGATAGACAGATCTTCGGTCAAAGAAATAAAATAGCTGGGTGTGGGCATGCTAAAAAGGTTCTCAACTACAGATACAACTGCATGGCGTATTGCAGAGGTTACACTGAGCTATTAAAAAATGCTGTAGGTGAAGCGGCACTTGGAACTTTCAACTTCTTATTTTAGTTTGCTTGGAATAATTGTTTCACCATGCACCTAGTGCCTGCGTTGCAGGAAAGCCAGACATGTTTGCTTTTACAATGCTTGTTCTGAGACGGTGTACAATTTCCACTTACCACGTGTGAATATAGAAAGTACTTATACGTTCTTATTAATAAGCAGTGCTTTTCACCATGCACTTCCACTCAAAGTACATCTTTGGCAGGAGCTGAATGGAGCCAGAGACACTTCCCCCACGAGTTCTAGTTTCTGAAGTATTGCTCAGGTGAGGAAGAGGAAGTCAAAAGGAAATTGGAGTGAATCATAATCTATATTGAGGACAGGCGAGGGCATCAGAGGGGCGGGACATTTATGCTCTACCAAGCCCAGGTTTCTGTTGGCAAGGGGCCAATAAGGGTAGTGAATCAGCGATTACGTGTTCTTTACCATAACGTCCTCGGGTCGCTTCCTGAATCTTATTAATCATGTAAACTTTTAATTACTACACAAGTTGGTTTTAGCCTGGTTCACAATCAAAATAGCTTTTGGACACTGTAATAAAGATGAATCCTCAGAATAAAGATTAAAATTAAGTATTTATTTGTAAGTCATATCCACTCAGCATCAACGACCTAGACCTTAGTCTTCTCAGTTCAGAAAATACAATGCCCTGCAAACATTCTATGTTACATAACATCACATTCTGTGATGTCATTAGTACTAACAATAAAGTTCTAAAACAACCCTAGGTAAGTACAACACAGTCCCTTTACTAATAAAAAAATAAGAAAATACAACTAAATAATTGAAACAAGGAAGAGTAAACAGTGATTAATTCAAATCATAGTCTTTAAATTTCACTGGCAAGTTTCTAAACCTACCAGAGGATCTTCTTGAACATTCTGTGTTATCAGTCTCAGCTGGTATATTATCTTGCATTTGTTTTTTCTTTATCACAATCTGGGTGCTTCATGCATTTCACTAACCTCGACATAATCCACGTGCACTCAGTATCAATGTTTACAACATTCTTCTTTATGGACACAATGGTAAAAGGACCAATAAAGGAACTCATACCCGTATATTTGGGGTTCTTTACCAAAACTTTCTCTCCAATATTCAATTTCCTAGTTTTTACATGCATCCTGGAATCATATCCATTTTTGTACTTACGTTGATGATCAGATATCCTGGAACGTCTCTCTTCTAGGGATAACCCTGAACTATAGCACTCAGGCAACCAACTGGGATTAAGTTTTGAAACAGCCTTTCTACCCCTCAATGCTTCAAAAGGAGATCTTAAAGTTGGGGTGTAGTGCGGTGTGCCCACCAAGTGTCTGTCTAAATACTGCTAAAAGGAGAACTGTGTGTTAATAGCGCGCTGTGCACAATATTTAACAATCCTGTTCATCCTTTCAGTTAAGCCATTGGCTTGTGGTGAGTACAATGCAGTCTTTTGATGGATGATATTATTGTCCTTAAGAAAATCACCCATCTCATGCGATGCAAATTGTACACCATTGTCAGAAACCAAGAATTTGGGTATTCCTTCGGAAGCAAAAACTTCTTTAAGAAAATCTAAAACAATCCTAGTACTTTACAGAAGCAACACATTTGGTAACAACCCACTTTGACATATAATCAACCAAAAGGATTACATAGCGTTCATAAGAAGGCAGTAAGTCAGAGAGGCCCATGATATCTAATCCAAGTTCAGATCAAACCAAATCAGGTACATCAACTGGAAATAATGGTGCATGATTACTATTGCGGGATTTATCACTCTCAGCACAAGTCACACACTCTCTCACAACATCCTCAATCACACGATCCATTCCAGGCCACCAATATCTTTCTCTCACCCGAGTTTTGGTGAGGCTCCGACCAAGATGGCCTTCATGGGCAGTGTTAACAATCGTGTTTCTAAATTTAACTGGTGGAATCACTCTTTCACCTCATGAGGTTTCCACACGTAAATGAAAGTTCATCCCTCACTGTCCAATACACTTTGAGATCTTGCTCAAGAACCTTATACTCAGGCCAACCCTGATTGATCCACATTCTCAGTTTTGCCAGTTCTTCATCCTTGCCCACAGCATCTGACCACTCATCTTTGGACAAGGCAAGTTCAGTCATCCAGAATACACCAGACTCACTTATTCCATAAACTCCCTCAACCTCACACACTGTTGCTTTCACTTCAATAGGCAAACGAGAGAGACAGTCGGCAGACTTATCGCTCAAACCTGATATGTACTGTACTCTAAAATTATATTCTTGTAAACCCTCACTCCAACGTTTTTTCCTTGCTGTGATATGTTCACTGTGTCTACACGAAAATATCTGTACCAAAGGACGATGGTCTGATCTCACAAGAAAGGGAATCCCCCAAAGATAAAACTTTAAATGTTGTATGGCCCAAAACACGCCCAAAGCTTCCCTCTCCACACATGAATAATTTCTCTCTGCATCTCGGAGTGCTCTTGACGCAAAAGCTACTGTTTTCTCCTCTCCATTGACCATCTGAGAAAGTACAGCGCCCAAACCTTTAAGGCTAGCATCAGTGGTCAAAATGGTTCTCTTGTTGACATCAAAATGTCCTAAATGTGGGCATTTTACCAATTTCATTCTTGACGGTATCAAAAGCAACCTGACAATCTTCGACCAAGAAAAATGTGAGCCTTTCTTCAATAAAGTTCTAATGGGATCAGTCACACTAGCAAATCCACGAACAAACTTAGAATAGAACTCTGCAAGTTCCAAGAATGACCTCACTTGTTCTTTGTCAGTAGGCCTGGGGGCATCTCTTACACTCTGCGCAAGTTCCAACTTTGGCTGTATCCCTTCACCGGAAAATTATGTGTCCCAAATACGACACCGTTGTCTCACCAATGCGACATTTTTCTTTTTTCAGTCAGTCCATTGACTCCTAACTTTACCAAAACTTCTAGCAAAGTATCACTATGCTTCTTCTCATTTTCACCATAAATCAGAATGTCGTCCGGAAAGAACATTATGTTTCTCACACCCTCCAGCACCTTCTTCATGACCCTCTGGAAGTATGCTGCTGCTGGTGCCAGTCCAAATGGCATTCCTAAAAAACTGTAAGCTCCCAGAGGTGTAACGAAAGAAGTAAGGTGTCTCAAATACCTTGTGCAGAGGAATCTGGTGGTACGCAGACAAGTCCGATACGCTAAACACACAGGCGCCTTTGAGAATACTGAGCGATTCTGAAATATTAGGCAGCGGTTGCCGGTCAACCCAAATCCACTCGGTCAAGCCCCTCAAATCCACACACATTTTGACATTGATCCCACCATCCTTTGGGGCCAAAACAATTGGGGCCAACCATTCTGATGCTTCTATTTCCTTAATAATTCCTAACTTCAATAGCCTATCCAACTCTTTTTAGCAGCTCTATCATCCTGTTGGGTACCTTTCTCACCTTATGCACGCATGGTACTACATTCTTCTTCAGAATTATGCGGTGCTCAAAACCTTTCAGACAACTAAGATTATCTGTGAACACTTCAGGGAATTGTTTTAAGTACAAGTCTTGCTGATCACTCGGTGTGCTGACAAACATTACTTGATCTTTGGGGTCCTTAGCACAAGGATTTAACATTATTCCCAAGTCGCGTTGATGTCTCCATCCCAATAAATTTTCACCTCTTCCTGCTACATAAATTTTACCAACTGTCTTCCTGTCTTTAAACTAGCTACAACCCTCAACATAACCCAGCACATTTATTTTTGCACCCCCGTAGCTATCTGGATTTATGTCAGGGGGATTTAAAGTAAAGTAGTGCTATCCAAACCTACTATCCCATCCTCGTCGCCAGTGTAATAAAGATGAATCCTCAGAATAAAGTTCTTGCTCCTCTGAAAACAACCCTCAACGCAGCTGCCCGAATGGTCACTGGAATAAAGAAACTTGATCACATCTCTCCAGCACTAAAGGAACTCAAATGGTTACCAATAGAATTGCGGGCGAACTTTCTAACAGCCTGCCTCACCCACAAAGCCCTTCACACTGGCAAACCTGAAAATATGGCGTCCAAACTTAAACAAGCATTTGCAATGCAATAGGTCTCGCATTAGGAAAGTTTGAGCTATTGGTTTTGTAAATGACAATAATTTTATTTATGTGTTGGTTTTGAAAATAGCTAAATTAATAGATTTGTCATATACAATGCCAATAGTTATAACTTTCGCAAATGTGACACCTATAGCATTTGTAATGCAACATGTTTTGTATTTAAGTGACTTAGATGTATTGATATTACAAATAACAATGGCTTTTAATTTTTTTAAATAATTAATACTTAAATAAAAGTGATCTTTTTAATTTAAAAAAAAAAGTGATCTTTTTGTGACATTTGTAATAAAGCTTGAAACACATTATGAGACCAAGACCAAACAAACATATTACACACTCAACTAATGACGACAGAGGTAAAAGAGTCATGCAATACCCGCATACCCAAGGATAGGTGACAGCTGAGACTGTGCAAATTCGAACTAACAAGAGGTTGAGAAAGAACAGGTGTGCAGGGGGTAACACCGATGGTCAAAAGGGGGAGGATTGTCCACAAAGTCTTTACTTGTCTGAATTCATGGCAATGTAGTAAGACGTGAAATGTGAACACTCGTGCTGATATATTTCCCTTTCTCTCAACTACTCTTACAACACGTAATCCCCGTTATTCCGTGGCTTATTTAATTAAGGTGTATACATGTTGACGTTTTAGACGAGTGTTTTTGGGTACTTGGTTTATATAGAACTCAATCCTGGCTAGGGATGAGACCTTTTAACATAAAAATCGCGCATAGGCGGAGAGTGCCCATCTAGACAAAGTGAAAATCTAAAAGCGGACAACAGATACCGCTAGAGAAGCGTAAACAAAGACCTTCCCTGCCCCCTCCACTCCTTCTTTCCATATGGCAGCGCTCCGAATTAGAATAGACCCGAGGGAGTAGACGTCTCACTTCCCCCTAGGCAATGCGATCTCTGGAACGGTAATGTCCCAGAGCCCTGGGGCACGCAGTGTTCCTGCAGCCTACAGCAACCTTCAGACCCTGCAATGACCACACTGGGGAGGACGGGGTCTCATTCTGAAACAGTACACGCATCCTCCTCTCCAGTCAACCCCCTTCCCACGCCATCACCAATCCGATCCGGATCTTGAACAGGATGTAAACACCATACACCCTTAATGCCCGACACCCGAGAACAAGCAGAGCACCTTACTCTCCAGCTTTCAAAAGCACTTCTGACTCGAGTCTGGGATATGACTAAAAGCCCCTAAATAAAACAAGGTATTACCCGTGAAAGGAAACCCGTGGACCTACCTGTGGGCTTTATGTCTGCAGTCCGGATTAGAACGGAAGCCAGGCAACTTGTTTTGGGACGGGGGCGGGGCCGCAAACAGGAAGCGGACGGGAGCCCCGCGCTTCTGTAATCAGCCGGAAGATTTGCCTGTGAACTAGCGGAGCTCCCGTGGTCGTGGAGAGCCCCGCCTGTTGTGAAGACTGAACCGCAGGCTGCCGAGGGAGACAGGGACACAGGGACACACGAAAAGACCCTGGTAAGTGTGGGGGGAGGGGGTGCGCGCGTGTATGTGCGTGTGTGTGTGCGTGTGTCTGTCTGCGTGTGTGTGGCTGTCTGCGTGTGTCTGTCTATGTGTGCGCGCGCCTGTATGTGTGTGCATGCAGAGGGGTGGGGGCTGGCTGTGTCTGTGTGCCATTAATGCATGCGAGCAGAGCGACGCGAAAGCAGGGGCTGGGAGTTCATCTGCGCAGGCGCGGCTCAGACGCTCGCTCCCGAGGTGAAATCCGACCTCGTCAAAGCGCGCGTCTGGTAGCTGTCCACTCTCCTAAATACGGGCAGCATAAGTTGGCGAGCTGATGCATTCATGCTTCGCATGAATGCAACATCAGCTCGCCCTAAAAAGCAGGTCAGAACAGGAACCTCCGTAGCTCTAACACCTTACTTCTGATCCCACTAAAAACTCGAAAACAAAAAACCAAGGACCGGCCCTTTGCTGGTAATGCGCCCAAAATTTGGAACTCCATCCCCCCCCCCCCACATCAGAACGATTCCTTCCTTCCCGAAATTCAAAAGTCAGCTCAAAATCATGTTCCTTGATCGCTTCTTAACTATCAGATAGGACCAGCATGGAATGTCTTAAGAGATTCTGCTCCCCGTCCAGATGGGGATTGCCAAAATCCTGTAATGGATCTCTCCCTCTTCCTCCTACTGCGACTCATACCCTGAATGTCTCGTTGTACTGTACTGCATTGTGCTTTGCTTGCTCTCTTTTGCACCGCTTTGTAATTATGTGAAGCGCTCCGATACCTTACGGTCTGGCTAGTGCTATATAAAACTTTCTAAATAACAAATAAAAAAAATATCCACTCAGCATCAACGAACTAGACCTTAGTCTTCTCAGTTCAGAAAATCCAAAGCCCTGCAAACATTCTATGTTACATAACACCACATTCTGTATTTTCATTACCACTAACAAGAAAGTTCTATAACAACCCTAGGTAAATACAACACACACCCACACAGAATAGATCTTCTAGCCAGTGTTTTCGGCATCTGTGTTGCAAGTATAAGCTGTTAAACATCATCAACTAATGAAGTAGCCATAACCAAATATTAACAATTGGAAATAAATGTAAACACATTTTAACTAAAAACCTGCAATCATATACCTCTCGGTTTCATGCTGCGTTACTTTGTAAAACATCTTTCGTTTTTATTTAGGATTCCATGTACTACCCAGAGCTCTGAGTGTAACAAGCCCTAGTGTGACATTCCTAGTAGTGACGTCAGGAAAGACAGATATAGTTTTTACATTCTAGCTGTCACGGTCTAAAGCGCTCCTTTTATCCAACAAGCACCTGGGGTTGGCGTCTCTTTGGATATCTGCTCATATTTAACTTTATTACGTTCCTGACAATGATGCAAATTAATACAATATGTAATACAAAATGTTCATGTTGGCTCTTAACATGGCACTGAATGTCAGTGGCTTCCCTCAGGCCAGATCTACTACAATAGGCAGATTCACTATGCGAATGCCACTCATCACTTTAGCCCGAGACCTCACAAAAGTGAAGACAGTAGTGCCTTTCTCCATTGCCACAAATGTCTGATCCCAGTGGACTGCACAACTGCCTTTTTCCTAGTTGAACTACTGTAGGATTCAAAGTCCCTGGTGCTACATCCATGGCAGAATTCTCTCATCAGTTTATTGTTCAAGCACACACAGTAGGCTATCATGCACAGGAGACCAGTGTCACAGTTGTTCTGAACAGTGCTGTAAGTGATGCCAGTGTATTTGTTTTCAGAGTGTTTTCATTCTCAGAGATGGGGGCGAGGAGGTGCAACACCCAACGGTTTGGTGTGCACCCAGATTAATGTGTTCCCAAATTATAGGAGCTTGCACAGTAGCAACTTGTAGCACCCAGGTTCGCATGGTGACCTCTATGAAGTTTCTGCAGTTGTGAGGATTAGCAAACCAGTGCCCCGGAAACAAGGCACTGCTGCTCGGTGTACTCTGCCATTTGGGGATGTGTACGGCTTACTACTCCAACCAACGAGTAAGCACACTGATACGTATGGTCTTGGGATAGGTACAATTGGTTATTGTGTGCCTTTCGCTATATTGGTGAGGCTGTGTAGAAATCATGTCCACAGGTGTTCAAAGCAGATCGAGTAACGTATTCATATTTTTGATAAGTGGCTATCAATGTTTATAAATTCAGTTTGGGGGAGATCGTGGATACACTGTAGGCAGGTGTCTTTTTAATAATTGCACTGATACAGTGCGTTTTTCAAAAGGTAATGGATGTGTGGCATGCAGCTAGAACCCACTATTATTCGTGGCAGCGTGTGACAATGTTAATTTGACATTATTTCTTATTTTTGCCAGTCCTTCCATAAGCTTCTTACTTGTGATAGAGGTGTTTTATGTTACTGATGTTCCCCCTGAAGAAGGTCGATTAAAAAGGCATTGGGGTCGAAGAATAACGGTTCAGTCTTATGAGCATCTTACACAAAAACACTAAACGCAAATTGCCCAATTGTTCAACTGTGAATTAAAAAAAAAAAACAGAGGGCTGATTTTCACTTGCTTTGGCCTTAAGAGTTGAAGTACCATTACTTAAATAAATACTCCAATTAGAATGGGTGTATTTTTCCTGAACATTCTTTGAATGTCATTTTTGAATCTTAATTAAGCCCATGGATGTTGGGCATTGAGCATTTGGTGCAACCATGGACTGCCCCTAGCATCAGTAGCAGTCATTTCGGAGTTTTGATATGTGTGTAAATTAGGCAACACACACTCCGTGGTAGCACCACAACAAAAGTTGTTGAATATGTGAGACAAGGAGTGCATTGTTTAAAAAATATATGGAAGGCAACTTTAGTTCCGAGACAAATGGCAGGTGCAGTTTTAAAGTTTAGGCATAAGGCTGGTGCCAGAAGCAATGGTGTCAATTCTGCAAATACATAAGCAAAGGGCAATGGCGGCCGCAATATTTGGGGCAGAGCTATGGGAGTATGTGAATGTCCTAACACTCCAAGTAGAAGAGAATAATTTTTTACGAGATCTGCTGGGGCTTGGACCAGGCACTCCTATAGTGGTGCTCTAAATGGAGCTAAATGTCATCCCAATATCAGAAATTATAGCCCTCAGGCCAATACTCTATTGGGTTGGATTGATAAGAAATCATAAGGCTGCAGTTTACCTGGAAACCCTACAAGAAGTTACAGCCAGTTTTACTTGATGGGGTCACACATGGTCATCCCATATACAGAAATGTTAAATGAGCTACAGATGGTGTCCCTGTGGTAAGCCCCCAGTAGAGCCAAGCAGGATACTACAGACTGCAGATCCGATTAAAGAACGGTATCATATGCAGATAAAAAAAGAAAAAACCATCCGCCGTTTAAGCCAGGTTCTATCACAAGCAATTATTTCAGTAACACCTATGGCCCACATTGCTCCGAATACGTGGATGTGTTATATCCTGAATGGAGGCGAACATTGTATACAAAATTCCCGGTGGGTATTCTACCGACCAGGAATTATTTCATGCGAATCCATATGCTTTCTGTTAGACTTGACCACTGTGATTGAAGCTTGGGAAGGGATAGACAACCTAACCATATGCTTTCTGTTAGACTTGACCTCTGTGATTGAAGCTTGGGAAGGGATAGACAACCTAACCCACTTTATTCTGTTTTGCAAGAAATAGGATGCTGCATGGCGGTGATGAGTTTTACCACTTTTAAACACTACACGGTTAGATGTGTTAAACCAGCCATGGCACAGTGCATTAAATCAGATGACATGTATGTGGTCAATTCTGTATTGTAATTTTTATGGGGTTATGTGGCCCCGCCCGAGACAGCCGCCTAACTACATTAGGTAGAAGCTTAAGCAGATAGCTGTTGCAGATTTGAACGTATTCGATGATGTAACGCGCTGCTAGCTCCTGTTTAAATCGCACAGTTCCCCAACACCCCCCTGCACTACACTTTTTGATACTTGGTGGTTTGGTAAAATGTTTATACCTGGATGGAATACATCCCCTAACGGCATTTATGTTATTTAATGGATAGTGATGTATGTATATTTTTAGGGTTGCAACCCTCTGATGGAAAGGTGTACTTTTATTGTCTCACTGCGCTAGCACTATTATATATCTGAAGAATTGGCTGACTTATTTTCCTTTGGAATGGAATGCAAGGTTTAAACACTTTTGCTGTTTAGTGGATTGCTCTGTATATGTTTTTATCCAATGTAGGTTTGGTATGGCCAATGTTGTTAGTTTGTACTTTTAAATTATTGTGATGCTGAGAGCTGAAACAATAAATAAAATACATTGAGACTGAAAAAACAAAGCATTAATTTAGGCTCCCTCACATTACTGGGTGTTGGGTGCACTCGATACGTTATAGAGCTCACCTTAAATGTTCCTAACAGAGATACCAAAGATGTTAACTACCTTTAAGCCTTATGCAGACTCACTTGGCTATAATCCAACCAAAAAGCTGGATGACACTATATATGATAAGTTCTGCTTGTAGGATTTGCGAGATCTATATATGTAGATAGATATAATCTATATTTGTAGCTATCTCAAGAGCAACATATATATATATTGAATTCAGCATTGGCGTTCTTGGCACTGTACACGGAACGCCAGTCGTTTTTGGCTCTCCCCTTTGACCGCTTGCTTTTGGAGGAGTACAGGAGTGCTAGATGGTGAGCCCCCAGTTTGGTAGCCAGGAAGAGGATTAAGTTTGGCAGCTGTGGGAGGCCAAGGTCACAAAGCGGGCGGTTTTCGCGACTGCCAGCATGGGGACTATGCTTTCCTAGCAAGAAATGCCTTACCCAGGAGACTGGCGCCAGGTGGCGACTGGGCACTGCGGACGCCTACGCCGAAGCAGTGAGGTCAGTCTCGGCGTACTCATCTTTATGCATCGGTCCCCTTCAACCTCGGTTCATAAGCCTGGTTTGAACTTAATTCTGCTTCAGGTTATTTTAGACGATTGCCACTGGCCCGGTGTTATTTTAATTCATTTTACTTTCACCTTCGGCGCTAACTGCTGCATTGGGACAAAGCCTGCATGTGCATATCAGTTTTTTGAAGGACAGTCCAGAGGCACTATGGGAGTGATAGTCCTGATTGGATATTCTGAGCAGACTCGGTGGATAACATTATGTTTCAAGTTCACACTTGGTGCACAATTGGGATGCGGATGACACACACACACGCCTATCCACTCAGATGTTATTGTCTAAAAGTTGAACCTTGTGGACATGAGAATAAACCACTTTCAAAACATTTTGGTGTTCACATTTATTTCCTGGACTAATCTATTAGTAAGAATACTTTAATTAAAAAACTTATGACGACATGGCTCATTAGAACTGGGGCTCAAATGAGATTTCTAATTCTTTCTGGTTTCCTCATCCTACCGAAACATTAGTTTTATTAACCATGAACATCTTGCCCACTGACTGTGCTGTTATCTATAAAGCCAATCACCCTCCTGACCACACCACACCATTTATTATTATTGCCCTACCATATACTCTTGTACTACTATTGGCGCTTTAATCATATGCCATCACTACAAAAAAATAGTCAATTATTTTTGCACCTATTAAAATGTACTGCGATCTTAAAATCTGCCAAAATCACCAGTCTAGGCAACGCTAACTCCACATTATCGTCTGATATGTTAAGATATATTTCCTCTTATGTGTCTTCCACACAATATTGCACCATCGGTACCATGGCTTCTTCACACACTGGCATAGTACCCTTTGCTCCCACACTCAGGATATATAAACTTTTTGGCATATAATTTCCAGCATTCCTTATCTGAACAATGGCACCTTGCCACCAGCCTCAACACACGGTCCTCTCAAGTACCTGACTTTTATTCACATGGTCTTCAATGCTCAACTTTCCTTCACATCTCATCCATTACACAAGTCTCGTCACTCACGTGCTGTCCCACCCACGATGCTCAGGTGCACTCCCAACACTGATCGTTGGCGTCCCGTCTCGCATTCTAGAAACAAACGATAGCTTGAGTCCTGGCAATGCATCCATACAGTTACTATTGTGTCTGTAATCCAGAAACGCTTCTGGGCTTTCACAAGTCGCAAAGCAAGCTCTACACCAATAGCAGAGCGGACGCATTCGCTCTTGCGCCTACAACCGGCTAAGTTCAGTCTGGCACTTGCTTTAGAAAAAGTGTTTTAGCCAATATTTTCTCAAACCTCTCGCGCAGCAACTGTCACAGACATCCCAACCACAATACTGGCCTCCTTCAGGTCAAGGATGATGTGGTCTACTGCCCCAGAGCAGCCAGTACGCGCCAAGCGTGTCAGAAATGTGTTATTGCCAAAGTCAAACCATAAAGTTCTACAGTAGATTTGTTAAACAGGATACATTCGATTGCTACAACATCAATGGAAGTCAGGCAGTCATAAGGCGAAAAAACCAACGGTAACTGCCGGACAAACATTCTAAAGCCAACTTGAAAGTTAACATTCCTTAAACTAGTAAAGCAACAATAAAAGAAAACGTAGGCGAAAAGTTATTCAACAGTCGCCTCACACACAAGACTACTTGTAACATGACTTCTCCGATCAACACAGGATGTACCCAAAACAATAATCTCTCCTGCCCCTCAAACACTTGAGACTGTCCCTAAATCACAGAAGTCACCAAATCGGTACTCGATAAAACATCACCATTTCAAACAAACAGGACACGCATAAGCCTTAGAGATTCAGCCTTTAACCAAGCAAATCAACTCCGCGTATAATGTTTCCAAGTGTTAATTGAGTAAAGCGCCATAAGTATCATTATCACCTTTTCCACTCAACTACCCACACCAAACCCGCCATTCGGCAAGACCTTTGCCCAAAGCGTGACACTGTCATCCTCGGCTTTCAGAGATGTTTATACAGCTCATACGTAGTAAACCAGACCATTCTTGAGTGAAATATACAGGTTAACAAAACCAGGACAAGGAAACATCGTGCCCAAAAGCCCGTGATGTGCAGTCACAGCTGGGATTGGATGACTATGCTTTCGTCTGACATCCGTGTCACATGATCTATCAGAAAACACCCTATTGTGTATTTCACCAGGTGACGGGACCCCGCCGCCCAGAAGCACGAGAACACACGGTGTGCCGCATATGACATACCTCTCCCGGTACACACTAGAATCACTTCGTCCATGTCTGCCGGCACCGCGGGCTCCACCTTGGCCCGAGCAGGCGGGGGCGGGCACAGCGATCCGGCACCTGACTGTGCAGCTTCTGCCTGGATCTGGCCTGCCGCAGCCTGGGGAGGAGAGGGAGGGAGGCCGCGGCTTCCCGTGGAGAGCGCAGGCCCGCCGGTTCTTCACTCCCTACCAGAGGTTCCGTTGGCACATAACGTACCTGGTGCGTCTCCGGCCTTCCGTCCGTTCCTCTCAGTGAGCGGCGTCACGGCCAGAGGCCGCTGGAAGACCCCTGTGACCCATGCGAACGGGACCGCCGTTGGCGAGTAGACTTCCGTCGACAAGAGCCAACCGGCCCGTACATTGCGTCACAAGCGCGTCGCTTCCTGTGCCCCCTCCTTCCAGTACTCCTTCCCGTGCAAAGCTCGGGCGAGACTTCCGCCAACGAGACCCACCCGGCTTGTACTGTAGCCATACATGCCAACATTTCAGAAGAGCAAATAGGGAGATTTTAAAAAAATAAATCGGGAGAATGGGGCCTTGAATCGGGTTACTGGGATGTAAGGGCTTTGGAAGTGTGCTGCTGCAGGATTGGACATTTGAAACCCAAATGCACGTTTTGTTTTTACCTTTCCGAAGCATGCAGCGCAATGGCAGGCAGAGAGAGGGTGATGCAAGTGTTGTGCACTGGCCTGGCAGGTTGCTGGCAGTGCATGCTACCCCCTGCCTTTCCCCCCTCCCCCCTTGTGACAGCCCGGGCTGAAACAGCTTTTTGTGCGCACACACGGCCGCCCCCCCCTCCCCCTACTTCACAGGTCTTTAAAAGACCATTCACTTGTTAATTACGCTTTGTTGATTTTTCACTCCTTCTAGAGCCCCTGCATGGTCACTGACTATTGCTGGAAGAATTGGTACTTTAAACAATACCAAGCGCTGTCAGCTGAAACTCCGAGGAATCGGGTTTTGGCTTGCAGGAATCGGGAGGCGGGAGACTAGCCCTGAAATCGGTAGTCTCACGCCTGAATCGGGAGTGTTGGCATGTCTGTAGTAGCGAGCATCACGACCGCGTCGCTTTCTGTTTCAGGCTCTTCCATGAGCTCCATCAAGTGTATGTTTGCTGTAATGTGTACATTGTACTTATAGAATACTACTCCCGGCGAAGCGTTAAAGCGCTTTATTGCAGTAGACACTGCTCGTTAGTCCAAAGTTATTCCCCCCCCCCTGCAGTTTATAGCACGTACTCGACCCGAAGGTATTGGAGCTCTTCACATTAGCAGCAGGTACACTACCCAAGGTCACATTCATTTTTTGTAGGCACGGGGAGATTAAGTCATTTGCCCAGAATTCACAGCAGCCAATTAGAACAATACTGAAGAAAAACTATATAACCCATGAACCATCAGTCCATAAGTAGTCACATGCACCAATCACAGGTAACCCAGTCCTTTACGACCTCCATTTTAGAATATTCTTTCTTAGTAATCGAAATTAACATGCAGGAAGACAAGCATTTGCAATGCAATAGGTCTCGCATTAGGAAAGTTTGACCTATTGGTATTGTAAATGACAATTTTTTTATTTATGTGTTGGTTTTGAAAATAGCGAATTTAATAGCTTTATCATTTACAATGCCAATAGTTTTAACTTTTGCAAATGTGACACCTATAGCATTTGTAATTCAATATGTGTTGTATTTACGTGACTTAGATGTATTGATATTACCAATAGCAATAGCTTTACATTTTTTAATAATTAATACTTAAATAAAAGTTATTGTAATTTATAATGACAATAGCTTAAACTTTTGTACATAACTTTTGTGAAGATTCTGTTCATTGTATTTTATTGTGACGAAAATCCAGGAACAGAAGTGAAATATTAACATCTTTTTGTGGCATTTGTAATGAAGCTTGAAACATTGAGAGAACATATTAGAACCAGCTGTTGTTGAATGGTTGCACAGATTGATGCTGTGGTGACGCTGAGAGATGTTTTGGTGGCGACGAGTGATGCTGTGGCGTTCAGTGATGCTGTGGTAGCGCATAGTGATGTTGTGGTGCCCCTGAGTGATGCTGTGGTGGTGCTGAGTGATACTGTGGTGATGCGATAGAGTGCGATAGATAGAGGGAGGGCGATAGATAGATAGAGGGAGGGTGATAGATAGAGTGAGGGCGATAGATAGACAGATAGCGTGAGGGCAATCGATAGAGTGATGGCGATAGATAGACAGATAGAGTGAGGGCGATAGATAGATAGACAGATAGTGTGTATTTATGTTGCATTGAGTAGAGTGTAAGTATGAGGTGTGTAATTATATGGCACTGAGTGGTATTATGTGGAGTGTATTTACGTTGCATTGAGAAGAGTAATTATGTGGCATGTAATTATGTGGCACTGAGTGGTATTGTGTGGAGTGTGTGTTGCATTCAGTAGAGTGTAATTGTGTGGCGTGTAATTATGTAGCATATAATTATGTGGCACTGAGTGGTATTGTGTGGAGTGTATGTTGTATTCAGTAGAGTGTAATTGTGTGGCATGTAATTATGTGGCACTTAGTGGTATTTGGTAGTATATGTTGCATTGAGTGCAGTGTAATTATTTGGCGTGTAATTATGTGACACTGAGTGGTATTTGTAGTGTATGTTGCATTGAGTGCAGTGTAATGATGTGGCGTGTAATTATGTGGCACTGAGTGGTATTTGGAGTGTATTACCAGGGCTCCACAAATGCGACGACCAGATGGCCGAACTTCCCTGGAAGTCCCGATGAGGTGCCATTCGCCTCCCAGATCCCAGCGAGGGCTCCAGGAGGTCGGGTACTTTCACGCTTTGGGTCCCCTCTGTCACCTCGCGTGCAGAGTTTACAAGAAAGGAGGGTATTTTCCCTCCGGATTACTAGGGACAGGGTACGCCCAGACACCCCTCCAAGGCTGGTGGTTCTCTGCAATGGGGACCAGATAGGCTATGCCTGGGTAACACCTCCCTAGGCCACCCGGGGCTTCCTTCCGCCAGGCCGACGGCATGTCAAATTGCCCAGGACGGGCTCCATGGCTCTTGGGCAGTCGTCCCCCGGGCGCCCGGGGCTCCATCCACCCCGACGGCATGGAAAAGTGCCCAGGACGGGCTCCATGCGTCCCGGGCATTCGTCCCCCGGGCGACCGGGGCTCCATCCAGGCTGACGGCATGGCAGAGTGCCCGGGTCGGGCTCCATGGTTTTCAGGGTGGTCCTCCCCTGGGTGTCGGGGCGCTCCAGGCCAATGGCATGGAAAAGTGCCCAGGACGGGCTCCATGCGTCCCGGGCATTTGTCCCCCGGGCTCTTGGGCAGTCGTCCCCCGGGCGTCCGGGGCTCCATCCAGGCTGACGGCATGGGAGAGTGCCCGGGTCGGGCTCCATGGTTTCCAGGGTGGTCCTCCCCTGGGTGTCGGGGCGCTCCAGGCCGACGGCATGGCAGAGTGCCCGGGACGGGCTCCATGCCTCCCGGGCCTTCGTCCCCCGGGCGTCCGGGGCTCCATCCAGGCTGACAGCATGGCAGAGTGCCCGGGTCGGGCTCCATGGTTTCCAGGGTGGTCCTCCCCTGGGTGTCGGGGCGCTCCAGGCCGACGGCATGGAAAAGTGCCCAGGACGGGCTCCTTGCGTCCCGGGCCTTCGTCCCCCGGGCGTCCGGGGCTCCATCCAGGCTGACAGCATGGCAGAGTGCCCGGGTCGGGCTCCATGGTTTCCAGGGTGGTCCTCCCCTGGGTGTCGGGGCGCTCCAGGCCGACGGCATGGAAAAGTGCCCAGGACGGGCTCCATGCGTCCCGGGCATTCGTCCGGGGACGGGGTGGGGAAGAGTCCAGGCGGCTTCACCTCCATGCCCGGCCATCTGATCGCCCAGATTCCCTCGGCCATCTGGTCGCCCGGATCCCCTCGGGCACCTGGTCGCCCGCAACGCTTTCCTATGGGGGGGACCAGATGGCCGAACTTCCCTGGAAGTCCCGATGAGGTGCCATTCGCCTCCCGGATCCCAGCGAGGGCTCCATGAGGTCGGGTTCTCTCACGCCTTGGGTCCCCTCTGTCACCTCGCGTGCACAGATTACAAGAAAGGGGGGTAATTTCCCTCCGGATTACTAGGGGCAGGGTACGCCCGGACACCCCTCCAGGGCTGGTGGTTCTCTGCCATGGGGACCAGATAGGCAATGCCTGGGCAACACCTCCCTAGGCTTCCTTCCTCCAGGCCAACTGCATGTCAAATTGCCCAAGACGGGCTCCATGGCTCCAGGGCAGTCATCCCCCGGGCGTCCGGGGCTCCATCCCGGCCGACGGCATAGAAAAGTGCCCAGGGCGGGCTCCATGCGTCCCGGGCATTCTTCGTCCCCCAGGCATCCGGGGCTCCATCCAGGCTGACAGCATGGCAGAGTGCCCAGGTCGGGCTCCATGGTTTTCACGGTGGTCCTCCCCTGGGTGTCTGGGGGCTCCAGGCCGAAGGCATGGAAAAGTGCCCAGGACGGGCTCCATGCGTCCCGGGCATTCGTCCCCCGGGCGCCCGGGACTCCATCCAGGCTGACGGCATGGCAGAGTGCCTGGGTCGGGCTCCATGGGTCCCGGGCAGCCCTCCCCCCGGGCATCCGGGGCTCCCACCTCCAGGCCGACGGCATGTCAAAGTGCCCAGGACGGGCTCCATGAGTCCGGGACAGTCCTCCCCCGGGCGTCCGGGACACCCATCTCCAGGAGGCCAACGGCATTGGCAAAGTACCCAGGACGGGCTCCATGGGTCCCGGGCAGACCTCCCCCGGGCGTCCGGGGCACCCATCTCCAGGAGGCCAACGGCATTGGCAAAGTGCCCAGGACGGGCTCCATGGGCCCCGGGCAGACCTCCCCCGGGCGTTCGGGGCACCCATCTCCATGAGGCCAACGGCATCGGCAAAGTACCCGGGAAGGGCTCCATGGGTCCCGAGCAGACCTCCCCCCGGCATCCGGGGCACCCATCTCCATGAAGCCAACGGCATTGGCAAAGTACCCAGGACGGGCTCCATGGGTCCCGGGCAGACCTCCCCCCGGGCGTCCGGGGCTCCCACCTCCAGGCCGACGGCATGTCAAAGTACCCAGGACGGGCTCCATGGGTCCCGGGCAGCTTCCCCCCGGGCGTCCGGGGCACCCACCTCCAGGCCGACGGCATGTCAAAGTACCCAGGACGGGCTCCACGGGTCCCGGGCATTCCTCCCCCAGGTCGTCCGGGCCCTAGAGCTCCGGTGGCCCAACCTGCGCCTGAGGCCCAGCCGGGGTCCAAGAGCCCTGCCTTGCGTGGGCAGGCAGTCAGGAACCCTACCGCGAAGGCTTGGGATGGATGGGGAGCTGGGAGTCCTTTCGATCCCGGCCATCTGGTCGCACGTTTCCGCTCGGCCATCTGGTCGCCCGCGATGCTTTCCAATGGGGCGACCAGATGGCCGGGCTTCCCTGGAAGTCCCGATGAGGTGCCATTTGCCTCCCCGATCCCAGCAAGGTCTCCAGGAGGTCGGGTACTTTCACGCCTTGGGTCCCCTCTGTCACCTTGCGTGCACGGATTACAAGAAAGGGGGGTAATTTCCCTCCGGATTACTAGGGGCAGGGTACGCCCGGACACCCCTACAGGGCTGGTGGTTCTCTGCCCGGGGGACCAGATGAGATATGCCTGGGCAACACCCCCCCCCGGGCGTCCGGGGGCTCCATTCTCCGGGCCAACGGCATGGCTCAATGCCCAGGACGGGCTCCAGGGGTCCCAGACAGACCTCCCCCCGGGCGTCCGGGGCACCCATCTCCAGGAGGCCAACGGGATGGCAGAGTACCCGGGAAGGGCTCCATGGGTCCCGGGCAGCCCTCCCCCGGGAGTCCGGGGCTCCCACCTCCAGGACGACGGCATGTCAAAGTGCCCAGGACGGGCTCCACGGTCCCCGGACAGACCTCCCCCGGGCGTCCGGGGCACCCATCTCCAGGAGGCCAACGGGATGGCAAAGTACCCGGGAAGGGCTCCATGGGTCCTGGGCAGCCTTCCCCCGGGCGTCCGGGGCTCCCACCTCCAGGCCGACGGCGTGTCAAACTGCCCAGGACGGGCTCCATGGGCTCCGGACAGACCTCCCCCGGGCGTTCGGGGCACACATCTCCAGGAGGCCAACGGCGTTGCAAAGTACCCGGGGAGGGCTCCACGGGTACCGGGCAGTCCTCCCCCGGGGCGTCCGGGGCACCCATCTCCATGATGCCAATGGCATTGGCAAAGTACCCGGGAAGGGCTCCACGGGTCCCGGACAGGCCTCCCCCGGGCGTCCGGGGCACCCTCCTCCAGGCCGACGGCATGTCAAAGTGTCCAGGACGGGCTCCATGGGTCCCGGGCAGCACGCTCCCGGGCGTCCGGGGCTCCCACCTCCAGGCCAACGGCATGGCTCAATGCCCAGGACGGGCTCCATGGGTCCCGCGCAGTCCTCCCCCAGGCGTCCGGGGCAACCATCTCCATGAGGCCAACGGCATTGGCAAAGTACCCGGGAAGGGCTCCACGGGTCCCGGGCAGGCCTCCCCCCGGGCGTCCAGGGCACCCACCTCCAGGCCGACGGCATGTAAAAGTGCCCAGGACGGGCTCCATGGGTCCCGGGCAGCCCGCCCCCGGGCATCTGGGGCACCCATCTCCAGGAGGCCAACGGCGTTGCAAAGTACCAGGGAAGGGCTCCACGGGTACCGGGCAGTCCTCCCCCGGGCGTCCGGGGGGGGGCTCCCTTCCCCCAGGCCAACGGCATGGCTCAATGCCCAGGACGGGCTCCATGTGTCCCGGACAGACCTCCCCCGGGCGTCCGGGGCACCCATCTCCAGGCCAACGGCATGGCTCAATGCCGAAGGTCGGGCTCCATGGGTCCGGGGAGGTGTCCCATGCGCCTCCGGGCTTGGGAGCCCCGGCTGGGTCCAGGGGCCGGTCCGGGCCCCGGGTCGGGTGCTCCGGCCCTGGGCCCTGTCTCCCAGCCTGCCGCACTGCCAAGGGCCCGGGAAGGGGTTCCGGGGAGCCTCCCCGTGCTTGGCTGGGTTCAGGAGCCCCACCCGGGAGCCCCGGGGAGGGTGGCCTCCCCACCCCGGGCTCCGTCCTGGGTCCTGCCGCAGGGCAGGGTGCCCGGGACGGGGTCCGGCAGGCCCGGGGAGGCTTCCCCTGCGCCTCCGGGCCTGGGAGCCCCGGCTGGGTCCAGGGGCCCGGTCGGGGCCCCGGGTCGGGCGCTCCGGCCCTGGGCCCGGTCCCCCGGGCTGCCGCTCCACCCAGGGCCCAGGACAGGGGTCCGTCGGTCCCTTGCAGGCCTCCCCTGCTTGTCAAGGTGTAAGCGGGCCCCGGGT